>NC_137672.1:18991668-19009168 GCF_963422515.1 Blennius ocellaris | reverse complement strand
AAAAATGCAACAATGTTTATATAAAAAAGCAACATTATTGCTTGATGAGTTGAAAATGTTACATTATTACAACATAATACAAATATAATAGCTGCTTTTATTTTTAAAGGATTGGATTTAAGATTTGAACTAGTATCTGTAGGTACGGTTGTTGCAGGTCGGTGTAAGGCCTGTAACTGAGGGTATGGTTGTTGCAGGTCGGTGTATGGCCTGTCACTGAGGGTATGGTTGTTGCAGGTCGGTGTATGGCCTGTAACTTAAGGTACGGTTGTTGCAGGTCGGTGTATGGCCTGTAACTTAAGGTACGGTTGTTGCAGGTCGGTGTATGGCCTGTAACTTAAGGTACGGTTGTTGCAGGTCGGTGTATGGCCTGTAACTTAAGGTACGGTTGTTGCAGGTCGGTGTATGGCCTGTAACTGAGGGTATGGTTGTTGCAGGTCGGTGTATGGCCTGTAACTTAAGGTACGGTTGTTGCAGGTCGGTGTATGGCCTGTAACTGAGGGTATGGTTGTTGCAGGTCGGTGTAAGGCCTGTCACTGAGGTATGATTGTTGCAGGTCGGTGTATGGCCTGTACCTGAGGGTTTGGTCGTTGCAGGTCGGTGTACGACGGGCAGGAACACGGCCTGTAACTGAGGGTATGGTCGTTGCAGGTCGGTGTAAGGCCTGTCACTGGAGGTATGGTCGTTGCAGGTCGGTGTATGGCCTGTAACTGAGGGTATGGTCATTGCAGGTTGGTGTAAGGCCTCTAACTGGAGGTATGGTCGTTGTAGGTGGGTGTATGGTCTCTAACTGGAGGTATGGTCGTTGCAGGTGGGTGTATGATCTCTAACTGGAGGTATGGTCGTTGCAGGTGGGTGTATGATCTCTAACTGGAGGTATGGTCGTTGCAGGTCGGTGTATGGCCTGTAACTGAGGGTATGGTCATTGCAGGTGGGTGTATGGTCTCTAACTGGAGGTATGGTGGTTGCAGGTGGGTGTATGGCCTCTAACTGGAGGTATGGTGGTTGCAGGTGGGTGTATGGTCTCTAACTGGAGGTATGGTGGTTGCAGGTCGGTGTACGACGGGCAGGAACACGGCCTGTTCATGGAGAAGCTGGACGTGCGGATCAGGAACCACGACCGCGACATAGAGAAGATGTGTAACCACCACTTCCAGGGCTTCGTCGACTCCATCACCGAGCTGCTCAAGGTGCGGGGCGAGGCCCACAAGCTCAAGGTGAGAGAGCCGCGCCGGTCGCCACGGCAACCACAGGCCTTCGTCCTAATGTACAGTTTGGTGGGTTAGAGTGGCTCACTGCTCCATCTTGTGGAGGGAAGTGGTACTGGAAGGAGGACGAGGTTGAAGGAAACAAGGGAAGGCTGAAGACGAGGAAGGAGTTGATGAAGTGATTTTAAAAAAAAAGAGAGGAGGAAGAAAACAGACGATCCATGTAGACGGGTGTCGTTTTCAAAACGTTCCCAAACGAAACTTATGTGAAGTGAAACTTTAGACACGTAAAACATTTTTTGCAAATATAATATCTGATTTCCTTTGTGTATATTTCAGAATAAAATGGCCAAGTTTTGCAACTATAATAATATATAATTTCCTTTAATATGTATATTTCAGAATAAAATGGCCAATTTTTGCAACTATAATAATATATAATTTCCTTTAATATGTATATTTCAGAATAAACTGGTCAATTCTTGCAAATATAATAATATATAATTTCCTTTACTATGTGTATTTCAGAATAAAATGGCAAATCCTTGCAGTTCCAAAAGGATCAATAGAAGGAACGTCTTTGTATTTGTCCAGATGTGCAGTTTAATGTGATGTTGGACTAGTTGGCCCCCCAGAGGTGAGGTCAGGTTGATATGGCTCCTCAACTGAAACCAGTTTGACACCTGGTTTAGATCCAGAAGAGACCTGGAACTGCATTACAACTGAAAATCAGTATTTTAGAGGACTTTTATGCAAAACCTTGTGATTAATCTAAATTAAATGTTGAAAAAAAATGAAATCTTCCACTTTGATGCACAATTAACCTTCAAGCTGCTTCAGATCTCAGTGTTGTGATGTAACACAGGATGTGACGGTGTCTTACAGAGTCAGGTGACGGAGACCAACCGGCGGCTGCAGGGCGACGGTAAAGCGGTAAGTGTGAACGCTCCGGCTGCAGGACGCCGCCGCCGCCGCTCCTCCGCTGAGACGCTGTGATGTCGTTTCAGCTGCTGATGTCCATGGAGGAGCTGCAGCAGTGTCGGGTGCAGCAGAGGAACATCGCCTCCACCATCGACAAGCTCACACACTGCCTTCCAGGTGCTGCTATAGAGGATCTATGTGCTGTAGCTCTATAGTGCAGTGTTTTTCAACCTTTTTGAGCCAAGAAACACTTTTTAAAAAACTCTGGAGTCACACCTCCACCTGAAAATGTTAAAAAGTTAAACTCTGTAGCCTCTATTAACAATATAGTCATTCTCATCAAAGACATCAAAGTCATTCTCATCAAAGACATCAAAGTCATTCTCATCAAATACATCAAAGTCATTCTCATCAAAGTTTTATCAACAGGAATCCAGTAAATCCAGAAAGCAAGGACTTTTTTTAATAGTGCCTCCCTCAGTGTGAAACCTGGACCTGATGGATGAAGAGCTGAGATCCTGGTTTTCAAAAACTTCTCCATCACTGTCACTGACACAGTACTTTGATACAAGATGGTAGCAGGAGGTGGAGATGAACCACACTGACGTCTGTCACTTTACATTTCACCGGCAAAGTTCTGTGCTGCCCTCTAGTGGTGAAGAGTATTTATACATGATTACTCTGCAACACACTGTCGCCGTGAGAGCAAAGGTTTTTTAGAAAAAAATGTGAAATGTGATAATTTCCCACGACTCAGCTGACGATCTGGAGGAAACACCAGAGTGCCGCGGCTCAGCGGTTGAAAAACACTGGCGTAGAGGATCTATGTGGTGTAGATCTATAGAGCTGGACCACCATCACTGTTCTCCTCTGCTGGCTTCTTCTTCTTCTTCTTCTGCTTCTTCTTTGTAAAATACGTTTTCTTGTTTGAAAAGTTCTTATTCCTCCTCTTTTTCTTCAAGTACTACTTCGTCTTTGTAAAGTCTTTTTCTTCTCCTTCCTCTTCCTCTCTTTCTACTCTATTTCCTTTCATCACGGCCGTACTGTTCGTCCTCGGCAGCAGCGTTTCAGAGAAGTTGCGTTTTCCTCCGGTTGCCACGGCGACGGAGTCAGACTCTCTAAGTCTGAGCACCGTTGTCGTGGAAACGGACCACAAACGCAGCAAAAGTTTTCCTTTTCCACTTTAGACACTTCTCGTCAACCCAGTTTGTCTTCTTCCTCCTCAACCTCCTTCTCTCCGTCAGTCTGTTCTTCTCCTCCGTCAGTCTGTTCCTCTCCTCCGTCAGTCTTTTGCTCTCCTCCTGTCTTGTCTCTCCATTCCGTGGTTGTGACTCTTGTCTCTCCTCCTCAGTCCTGGAGATGTACGGGAGGCTGCAGGAGCAGATGAGAGCCAGACGGTACGTCAACTAGACTCTCTGCTGGTTTCTCTTTCTTTGATTGGATCAACCAGAGAATCAATCTCTCTCTCTCTCTCTCTCGCTCTCGCTCTCGCTCTCGCTCTCGCTCTCGCTCTCTGTCTCTCTCTCTCTGTCGCTCTCGCTCTCTCTCTCGCTCTCGCTCTCGCTCTCTGTCTCTCTCTCTCTGTCGCTCTGTCTCTCTCTGTCGCTCTCTCTCTCTGTCTCTCTCTGTCTCTCTCACTCTCTTGCTCTCTCTGTCGCTCTCTCTCTCTCTCTCTCTCTCTCTCTGTCTCTCTCTGTCGCTCTCACTCTCTTGCTCTCTCTCTCTCTCTCTCTCTCTCTCTGTCGCTCTCGCTCTCACTCTCTCTCTCTGTCTCTCTCTGTCGCTCTCACTCTCTTGCTCTCTCACTCTCTTGCTCTCTCTCTCTCTCTCGCTCTCTCTCTCTCGCTCTCTCTGTCTCTCTCTGTCGCTCTCACTCTCTTGCTCTCTCTCTCTCTCTCTCTGTCTGTCTGTCTGTCTGTCTGTCTGTCTCGCTCTCTCTGTCTCTCTCTGTCGCTCTCACTCTCTTGCTCTCTCGCTCTCTCTGATACTCTCTCTGTCTCTCGCTCTCTCTCGTTTGCTCTCGCTCTCTTGCTCGCGCTAGCTTGCTCACTCTCACTCTCTCTCGCTCTCACTCTCTCTCTTTCTCTCTCTGATGCTCTCTCTCGTTCGCTCTCGCTCTATCTCACTCTCTCTCGCTCTCTTTCTCTCAGTAAAATCTGATTAATCAGATTAATCTTCAATAAATCTGAACTAAAATTACTTAATTCACATTTTCTTCATTGATCTTCACACACTGTCGTTTTCCACTCCTTTGAAGTGTCATTAAATCGTTCCAGAGGAGTCGTTCTCTCAGTAGAACGACTCCATCTAGTGGTGGAGTCGTTATCTCTTCATCGTCATGGAGGAGAACTGATCAATATGTCCTGATATTGATCTGAGGCCATGTCGCGTCTCCAGCAAATCAGACACTCCTGGTGACCGTCTGTTGAAGCGTCCGGCCACCAGAGGGCGCCAGAGCGCTGGGAATGGAGAGTCTCCGTCCTCCTGCTGCTCTGCTGCTCTGCTGCTCTGCTGCTCTGCTGCCCTCAGCCTGACCTGCAGGTCTCCGTCTGCTGGGCCATAAATTTGTCGTTTGTTTGTGTGTTTTCCCTTCGTCCTGCCGTCCTGCGGCGGCGAGGGGTCGGCCAGCGGCGGCCGGGGGGCGGCGAGGGGGTCAGCCAGCGGCGGCTGGGGGGGGCGGCGAGGGGGTCGGCCAGCGGCGGCCGGGGGGCGGCGAGGGGGTCAGCCAGCGGCGGCTGGGGGGGGCGGCGAGGGGGTCGGCCAGCGGCGGCCGGGGGGGGGTGGCGAGGGGGTCGGCCAGCGGCGGCCGGGGGGCGGCGAGGGGGTCGGCCAGCGGAGGCCGGGGGGGGGTGGCGAGGGGGTCGGCCAGCGGCGGCCGGGGGGCGGCGAGGGGGTCGGCCAGCGGAGGCCGGGGGGGGTGGCGAGGGGGTCGGCCAGCGGCGGCCGGGGGGCGGCGAGGGGGTCGGCCAGCGGCGGCCGGGGGGGGTGGCGAGGGGGTCCGCGAGCGGCGGCCGGGGGGCGGCGAGGGGTCGGCCAGCGGCGGCCGGGGGGTGGCGAGGGGGTCGGCCAGCGGCGGCCGGGGGGGGGTGGCGGCGAGGGGGTCGGCCAGCGGCGGCCGGGGGGCGGCGAGGGGGTCGGCCAGCGGCGGCCGGGGGGCGGCGAGGGGGTCGGCCAGCGGCGGCCGGGGGGGGGTGGCGAGGGGGTCGGCCAGCGGCGGCCGGGGGGGGGTGGCGGTGAGGGGGTCGGCCAGCGGCGGCCGGGGGGGGGGTGGCGGCGAGGGGGGTCGGCCAGCGGCGGCCGGGGGGGGGCGGCGAGGGGGTCGGCCAGCGGCGGCCGGGGGGGGTGGCGGCGAGGGGGTCGGCCAGCGGCGGCCGGGGGGGGGCGGCGAGGGGGTCGGCCGGGGGGGGGCGGCGAGGGGGTCGGCCAGCGGCGAGCCGAGCTCCTCCGGAGACGCCGCGTCTTCGAAGGCGCTTGTTGTGTTGGAAACCTCCTTTTGTTTCCTCGCAGACGCCTTCCCAGTCACGCAGCCCTCTGACGGGTGATTCATTGTCCTTAATGACTCGTCTCGCGGAGCTTTAGCAACGCCACATTAGCCGCGCGATAAAACTCCCCAGAGCGGGGTCCAGGTTGGCAGGTGGACGAGAACCAGATGGTGTCGGTGGAGTTTCAAAAAACAAGTGCACGGGGAAAAGCGACCGGCCTGATTGTGTTAAAGGAAAGTGAAATGAAGGTTCCACCTCCAGAACCCTCTGGTGTCGCTTCTAGAACGTTTTCCTGATAACTGGCTGAAGGGTAAAATGTTAAAACACGACAATCTGCGAGAAAATAGCCGATAAACGGCGCTATTTCCTCTGCTGGGCGGAGCTTCTGACAATAACAGAGTGACATCACGAGTTGTGCACACGCCCAAGTTGTGTTTACATTATGGAGGATCAGAGTTTTGACCACGAAGAGGCTGAATTGAACCAGATTTCATCATCGTGGTCATTTCAAACCCAGTGATTGATCGTCTTGGCGCCCGAGCTAGTGGCTCCTGCTAGCTGCTAGCTGCCCAAGCTAGTGGCTCCCGCTAGCTGCTAGCCACCCGAGCTAGCGGCTCCCGCTAACTGCTAGCCGCCGTCAAGGCTCATTAAACACCGACTATAACATCAAAACTCTGTAAAAACGTGGATATTTAAGAGGAAACAAGCCGATATAAACACAATTGATCGAGATCTGCACAACTCGTGATGTCACACATAGGCTCCGCCCACAATGGCCCACGAAGAAGAAGGATTCCCCCGACTTCGTCGGCTGGAGATTCAAAATTCAAATAACTTTGTTATGCGACAACAGTGGTGGGGCAGAGTCGGCGGAACCTTACAAGTAGAACCACAACTATCGTCTTTTTTTGCAAAGTAGTGTTTTATATTTCACTGGGACTTTAAGTGAAAGCGTGCGTTGGCCTGCAGGTACTACCCGGCGCTGCGCACCCTGGAGCAGCTGGAGCAGACGTGCCTCCCCCGGGCCGGCCAGTACCGCTTCTGCTCCATCATGGCCGACAACATCCCCAGGCTGCGGACGCAGATCCGGGACACGGCCATGACGCAGCTCAGGGACTTCCTGGAGAGCATCCGCAAGCACTCGGACAAGATCGGAGAGACGGCCATGAGACAGGTGCGTGGGAGTGGAGGGGGCGGGGCTACATGTGACACGTGGGAGTGGAGGGGGCGGGGCTACAGGTGACATGTGAGAGTGGAGGGGAGGTGACACATGGGTGAGTGGGGGGGCGGGGCTACAGGTGACATGTGGGAGTGGAGGGGGCGGGGCTACATGTGACACATGGGTGAGTGGAGGGGGCGGGGCTACAGGTGACATGTGGGAGTGGAGGGGGCGGGGCTACATATGACACGTGGGTGAGTGGAGGGGGCAGGGCTACAGGTGACATGTGGGAGTGGAGGGGAGGTGACACGTGGGTGAGTGGAGGGGGCGGGGCTACAGGTGACATGTGGGAGTGGAGGGGAGGTGACACGTGGGTGAGTGGAGGGGGCGGGGCTACAGGTGACATGTGGGAGAGGAGGGGGCGGGGCTACATGTGACACATGGGTGAGTGGAGGGGGCGGGGCTACAGGTGACATGTGAGGATGGAGGGGAGGTGACACGTGGGTGAGTGGAGGGGCGGGGCTACAGGTGACATGTGGGAGAGGAGGGGGCGGGGCTACAGGTAGCACATGTGGGAGTGGAGGGGGCGGGGCTACAGGTGACATGTGGGAGTGGAGGAGGCGGGGCTACAGTTGACATGTGGTAATGGGGGGGCGGGGCTACAGGTGACATGTGGGAGAGGAGGGGGCGGGGCTACAGGTGACGCATAATAAAAGACTTCAAAGGAATCGAGGAACCTTACAAAGGAATGACATTTTGTAAAACTGCCGCCAATCGTCGCTCGCTGCCGGTTCAACCTGCCGTTTTAGTCCGGAGGCCCAGTTTGGTCTGGACCGGGTGGAACTGGTCTGGACCGGGTGGGACCGGTCTGGACCAGGTGGGACCGGTCTGGACCAGGTGGGACCAGTCTGGACCAGGTGGGACCAGTCTGGACCAGGTGGGACCGGTCAAATATCTCCAGAATAACCTGGAAATGTTTAACTTTGAAAGTAAATAATAAAACCACACAATAACTACTAGAATCTCAACTTAAAGTCTGATTTGAATGAAACCTTCTGATGGAAAGCATTAAGAAACCACACACACACACACACACACACACACACACACACACACACACACACACACACACACACACACACACACTCGGCGTCTCCAGCTTTTCAGCACTTACCTCATTGTTTTTCACTTTTCCAAGGCCAAGGAAGTTCCATACGAGTGTCTGTTTGTGTTCTCCTTCAGTAGCCGGAGCTCAAAGTGAGGCCTCTTGTTTATTTGTGGGCCTTTTCTTTTCTTTTTTTCTTTTCTTTTTTTTTGTGTTGGGGGAGGGGGGGGAGGCGGGGTGTCGGGGGTCTTTGGAATGGCAGGATGAAGGGGTGGGGTGGGAACGAGGAAGGAGCGCTGCGATGACAGATAGACGAGTGGACGGAGACTCAGGACTTTTTTAAGATTCAGTCATTGAGCCGATGGGAAAACTCCGGAGGCTTCACGCCCTTTCAACCTGCCGCAAGGGATTCTGGGATACCAAAGATGGCGCGGCCGCAGCTCGAGCGAAATGATCAACATTTGAGTTGTTTAGCGGCTAAGAAAATCCAGAATTTCTCAAAGAAAGAGTCTTTGATCCTCGAGAAAAGTGTGAGAAGTTGTGAAAATGCTGGTTTTTTTTCCAGATTTCCACGTTTCCTCGGGTTTTTGGAGGAGAAAGATCGTTTTTCTCGTCGTGTGGCTGTACCGTCAACAGAAATTCATTAAAAAAAAATAGAAATCAGGATTTAAATTACTTCCCAAACAAACAGTAAATCAAGTAAGTCTCTTCAACATCACAGAAAAAAAGGCTTTTGTTTTGGAAACATTTCTGAAGAACTTGTAAAAAGGTCCTCGATCGGGTAAAAGTTTTCTACCTTTTTGCAGAAGATGAAAGCGGACTAGTTAAATGTTGGCTTTTTTATAATTTTTTTATTAAATATATAATGTTTGACTATAATTCTGTATATAAAACATGAAGCAGACGCTGTTAAAACCTCGTGGAAGAACATTTCCGTCCTCTAGGTGTTGCTAAAGCGTCGCCAGGCGCTACTGGAACTCGACTTTGGGGTTTGAGCTCCAGGTCACAAGTTCTCTCTCGCTGCTTTGACGAGTCTGAAAACGACGCGGGTGACGAGTCGCGGCCTCGTCCGGCCACCGGGCGTCAAAACGCTTCTTCTAGAAGAGACTCGTTCACCGTCAAACGTCCAACTTCCAGACTCGGAGAGCAGAAAACGGTCCGTCGGTAAAGAAGTAAAGTCGTCATACATTTGTGAAGTTTAAGGAATTTGTCGGGTTTAAAAAAAAAAAAAAAAAAGTATTCCGCGTGTTGAACATCTGCTCTCTGGCAGCCCTTCAGCGACCCTGAGTTGCGGGGGAGGGGGGTGGGGGGGAGGGGGGGTCGGACCACAACTCCAGAGTCACTGGCGTAGAAAATCCACTTGCAGTCACTGAAGAAGCTAACCGCTAACGCCGCCAACCACTAATGACAAGGGAGATTATGGAAACCCCGGCGGAGCGGCGGAGCCGATACCGATACTGGGATTATGTTGTTGTATCCCATGTTTGGCTAGCGGCGCGCACGCTCGCCCGGGAGCGCCGCAACTGCGTGTGAAAGAAGTGAACGATTGTGGAAAGACAAATTAGAGCGTCTTCTTTCCTTTGTCCCTCCTTTACCCCGTTTTTCTTGCTCAAGATTTTTTTTTATTTTTTCTTCACTTTCTTTCCACCGCGCCGGAGTCTTTGGCTCTCAGACTCGGCGTCTCTCTGCAGCTCTCTGGTCCAAATTAACTCCGACTCTCCGCGCCGCTGCAGCGCCCTCCACCAAGGATGTGAAAATAAATAGATCTGGGGGGAAAGAGGGGGAGGAATCGGAGGAGGGGATGGAGGAGAGGAGAAGTGGCTTACAATAGAGCTATTGTCTGCTGCCACATGCCCATGGATGGAGAGGAGGAGGAGGGGGAGGAGGAGGAGGGGGGGGGTGGGGGGGGAGTGGGGGTAAAAACAAAGGAGAACCCAAAGGATGAGGTGGGAGATGGTTGAGCGAAACAGGAGGATTCCATGATGGTGGTGTGGGAGGTGGGCGAGGAGAATTACAGGATGGGGGAGGGGGGGGGGTGGAGAACGTGGAGTGAGACGGGTGAAGAAGTAAAGGAACCATAGAATGAGGCGCAAGACGGAAGAACAAAAAACAAAGGATGTGGTGGGAAATGGTGGAGGAAGTGGAGGAACCAACGGATGAAGAGGAAGACGGTAGAAGAACAAAAACCAAAGGATGTGGTCAGACAGGGAAGGAGGAGAGGAATCAAACCATGGGGTGATTGTTGGTCCAAGAACAAGAACCAAACAATATGGGGGGAACAAAAGTGGAGGAACCAAAGGGTATGGTGGAAGACGGTAGAAGAGCCAAAGGGTGCAGTGGAAAACGGTAGAAGAACCAAGGGGTATGGTGGAAGATGATAGAGGAACCAAAGGGTATGGTGGAAGATGGTAGAAGAACCAAGGGGTATGGTGGAAGATGGTAGAGGAACCAAAGGGTATGGTAAAAGAACCAAAGGGTATGGTAGAAGAACCAAAGGGTATGGTGGAAGATGGTAGAAGAACCAAAGGGTATGGTAGAAGAACCAAAGGGTATGGTGGAAGATGGTAGAGGAACCAAGGGGCATGGTGGAAGATGGTAGAGGAACCAAAGGGTATGGTGGAAGATGGTAGAGGAACCAAAGGGTATGGTGGAAGATGGTAGAGGAACCAAAGGGTATGGTGGAAGATGGTAGAAGAACCAAAGGGTATGGTGGAAGATGGTAGAGGAACCAAGGGGCATGGTGGAAGATGGTAGAGGAACCAAAGGGTATGGTGGAAGATGGTAGAGGAACCAAAGGGTATGGTGGAAGACGGTAGAGGAACCAAAGGGTGTGGTGGAAGGCGGTAGAGGAACCAAAGGGTATGGTGGAAGACGGTAGAAGAAGTAGAAGAACCAAAGGGTATGGTGGAACATGGTAGTAGAACAAAAGGGTATGGTAGAAGAACCAAAGGGTATGGTGGAAGATGGTAGTAGAACAAAAGGGTATGGTAGAGGAACCAAAGGGTATGGTGGAAGACGGTAGAAGAAGTAGAAGAACCAAAGGGTATGGTGGAACATGGTAGTAGAACAAAAGGGTATGGTAGAGGAACCAAAGGGTATGGTGGAAGACGGTAGAAGAAGTAGAAGAACCAAAGGGTATGGTGGAACATGGTAGTAGAACAAAAGGGTATGGTGGAAGATGGTAGAAGATGATAGACGAACCAAAGGATGAGGTGTTTGTTGGTTAAGAACACGAACCAAACAGTGTTGTGGGAGTGGGGGAGGGGTGGAGGAACCAAAGATGTGGTAGAAGAAGGGGGGTGGGGGAGGGGTGGAGGAACCAAAGATGTGGTAGAAGAAATGGAGAAACCAAACGTTGGGGGGAAAATATCTCCGGTCGGTCGGTTCCAGCATTTCCCGTCTGTCTATATCGACAAACCTGCCGCCAAACGTCTGGACGTTTAAAGAGCGACACATAAACAAGTGTATTGGAACAGCAGGTGTTCTGGATCCGGTTCCAACCAGTTAGATTGCACAATAATGTTTAATCCAGATTAGAGAATTTGCACTAAAATGTGGATGAAATGTTCATAAATCCGTTTCCAGATGGTCTCAGCAGCTTCCTGCTTCATTCCCGACTGTCCTTCACCTGCCTTACCTGGGCCTTGCTGGTAGTCCGGTGTATATTCTGGATATATTTTCTATAAGTGATCCTGAAGAGAAGAAGGGATTAAAAGAAGAGTGACAAACTCCAAACAAGGTTTCATAAAAAGGCTGATAAGAGTCAGACTTTGCTTTAAATGTGAGTCTGGATCTACTTTGTTGTTGGTCCTTTCCCTCCTTTCTTAAAGGCACGTTACCCCCCCATCCCCCCCCCCCCTCCCCCCCCCCCAAAACATCTGTCCTCCTTCCAACTCCTCTTCTTTCCACCGACGTCCGTCGCTCCTTCATCCCTCTGCTCCTCCTTTCTTCCCTCCGTCTACACTGGTAGCCAGAAGACGAGACCCAAACTTCAGCTGTGTATTCAGTAGTCACACACACACACGCACACACACACACACACACACACACACACACACACACACACACGCACGTGGTAATGGGAAGCAGATTGTTGGTTCTGTGAAGTGGAGGAAGATTGATTACCTGTATCTAGTTACTGAACACACACATGCGTGTGCGTGCAGCCGGTGTGTGTGTGTGTGTGTGTGTGTGTGTGTGTGTGTGTGTGTGTGTGCCGTCTGCCGAATAATGATCCACAGTTCACTGCCACCAGACACCATCATGTCTGAACAGCGGTCTTCCTGCCAGAAAGTGATCTTGAAGCAGGGACGTTCCAGGCAGGGTGGGTTTTTATTTTTGTTTGTTTGTTTGTTTGTTTTGCCGCCGACCAAACCTGCTCCTGAGTCGCTTTGATGTTTTTTAGTACTTGTTTACTGTTTGAGGCTTTAAAAGCAAAAGTAAACGAGTTAAAAGTTCAGTAATTTGAGCGTTTTGTCAGTCGTCTTCCTGATGTTAAAGACACTGATGGACCTGGACGTCACCTGGTGATATGAGAGATAATGATAATGATAACAGTCCAGCGTGGTCGTCTGTCCGTCCCTCTGTCAGTTGTCCCATATTCTGCATTCCGTCTGTACGGAGTCCAGAGCCGCCAAGCTGTCACACTGTCCATCATCAATGAGACCAGAGAGTTCGTTCACTTAATGTAGAAGTTGACCTGTAGGGGGCAGTGTGGCGCTTTGGGCCATGTTCTCCTGGGGAACCCCGGGTCACCGTCACCCGCCAGACACACTTCGTGGTGTTCGTGTTCTCTGATGGCCGCTTCCAGCAGAGGGACGCAACAAGACAGACTGTCGAGGAGGAAAAAGCAAAAAAATAATGAAAATAATAAAAATAATTTTTTGGGAAAAACACAAGAGAAAAAAAAGGGAAAAAATTGAGATACAAATTGAAAAAGAGAAAAGAAAATATAGAAAAAAGAAAAAAATAGAAAAAAGAATGAAAAAGAAATTTTTTTTAAAATAATGTAAAATGAAAAAAAATGGGGGGAAAATTTAGATAGAAATTGAAAAACACAAGAAAAAATTGAAAAAAGAATGAAAAATGAAAACAATTGAAAACGACAAGAGAAAAAAATTGAAAGAAGTAAGAAAAAAATGACAAAGACTGGGGGGAGAAAAATAGAATAAAATGAAAACAAAAAGAGAAAAAGACAAGAAAAACCAAAAGAACAGGGCTGGCAAAACATCCAATCGTCGTATCGCAGTTGTGGCTAAAAAAATAGTTTTATTTTGGCAAATTCAAGTTTGTTTTTTCACAGTTTTTCGTCACTTCTTTCGTTCCTTACCTTCCGACTTCCCGTAGCTGCTGTAAAACCTGCGTTGGATTAGTTTGAATGACGGCGCCTCGGTTACTTTTTATTTTGCCATATTTTATTTCCACTTTAGCTCCGAGGACAATCACGTCCATGAATAACAGTCTGGATGAGCTGCTGTGTTTTTCTGAAGTGCTTTGAGACTGAACCTTTTGCCCCCCGTCTTACTGGACGGACACGTCTTCGGTCCCCGCGAGACTCTTTCCACTGCTTTTGTTTGCTGCGATTGTCTTTCGGTGACTCACTCGGCGTCGGGCATCGGATCAAAGATGGCATTGTGTTCTCCCACACTCTGCCCCCGCCCGTCACGCACATCGGCTTTTCTCATCATCATCATCATCATCGCCGTCGTCGTCGCGTCGAGACGCAACAACAAGAGTTCACGGTGGCATACGTGCCGTCGCCCGGCGGGCGACAGGAAGCGCTAGCGCAGGGTTTCAAAGGCGGATGTGGGCGTGGATGGAAAGACGACCTGAGAGTGTGTCTCCGTCCACCAGGACGGGGATTTTCCCACTGGAATATTTGGGCTTTGACGCAAGTTCAAAGGGACTATTACCGTATTTCCCCTACTACAGGGCGCGCCTGAATGTAACCGCGTCACTTGACGTCATTTTCTTCATCCAGCTCCTTCTGGCCGGAGTATGTCGGCGTCTCACTGCTAAACCTTTAGCATGTGGCCTTGCTAATGTCGGTGGGCAGAGTTACGTGATGCACCTGAACGCATCACTCAAAGCTGTCGGCTATCAAGCGGATGGTTTCTCACTTCAAATGTTGTCAGAAACACGTTTCTCTCAACTGTTTAAGTGAGAAAAGAGTTTTTGTCCGTGTTGGTCTGTTTCTAACCGCTGAGAGTGATGCGTTCAGGTGCATCACGTAACTCCGCCCTCCGACGTGTTAACGAGCTGCGAGGCTCGTACGGTAGCGAGGCTACATGCTAAAGTTTTGGCAGTGCGACGCCGACGTACTTCAGCCTGGATGGTCGGAACTACAGAACTGAATTTCTTTGGTCGGGGTCAATCGGACTTTAGTTTCACTCTCCGGACCGTAAAGGCCGCAAACCTTTGACTCCGCCCACATTCTTAAACATTCGCTCTGTTCCGCCTTTTGTAAAAGTTTTTTTTTGTTTTGTTTTATGGGACATTTCACTGCATTTTGAACCAAAAGGTTTCATTGAATCTGGCTTTGTGTTGAGATCTAAGTCGTTTACGGTAGTAATAATAAGAATATCGTAATTTTCCATCTCGTATAGTCTGAGAAAAAAAAGTTTAGATCTAAAAGTTATTATATGGCCTCGAGATGAAATTGGACTGAATGTTTTGTCTTTTTAATGAATTGATCAATATATATACATAATAGCTACACAAAAAGATGAAAAGCCTCACAACATCTTTTTCATCTTAAAGGCATTTGCAAATATAAAAAATATAAAAAATAAAAGTGCTCGAGGTATAAATTAAGATCATATAAATCAATTGATTTTACTCGCTTTGGAATTTCTGCTGTTCTTCAGACCGTCTAGATAATTGGAGAACGAGATTTTGAAAGCGGTTATGTTTGGATGCTAGTTTAGTAATTTAGTCTCGCCTAAAAACAAATTCCGTTATTCACACGTAAAGTCGCTCAGGGACTCCTTGCTAAACGAGACCTGCCCTAAAAGCTTCCTCGCCTCCTTTCCATCGTCTTTTACAAAACAGCTTCCTTTCATTTTTTGAACCAAAACTTCCTGTTTTTCCACAAAAACTAGCTATTTTTAGAATTCCTGGCACAGTTTAGTCTGAACGCATCGTTTTCTTTCCCATAAAGCTTCATTAGCATTGTTCTCCGGCCAATCTTTCCAGGTCGCCGCGGCGGCGGCCATTTTTAGCTCCCCGTCAAGTCCAAAGCATTTGGAATCGTCGTCCTGCGTCGCGAAGCTCGACGATCACGACGAACTCGTCTGGGCTGCAGATCAAACGTCCACCACTGTCCCCCCCCCGTTTCCACTCCGAGCTGATTTCATGTGCTTTTGTTTTGGGTTTCATTGACTCTTCATCCTTCCTGCTCGTCCCTTCCTGCCTGCCCCTCCCCCACCCCCCCCACCCCTCCCCCCCTCCCTGGGTATTCTCAGGCTCTCTTATAGCTCGTTTTCAAGGGTACTTCCACGGGACGAGGTGCGGCTCAAAGGTCTCAGCCGGCGACCTCCAGTTTCCAACCGTTTCCCCAAATTGTCTGGAAAAAAAGAAGGTGTAGAAGCCGCGGTGGTTCTGTCCAGGAGCCGCCGCCGGCTTTTCCCACAAGACCTGCTGGTATTTTGGACCCGCTATTGTTTTTTCGCCGTCTTTAAAGGCGGCGGGGGAGGGGGGCTCTGCGGCACACGCAGGGACGGCGACGCCGCCGCCGCTATCGCGTGTTGACATCTGGTCTCGGTGTCCGAAAGCGTCCGGCCAGACGCAACGAGAGCCCGGCGTCTGAAACGTGACCCGGGAAATGTAGGAAGTGACTGAAACGGCCCAGAAAAGCGGCGCCCTCTGATGTCTGTCTTTCCTCCCTCGTCCTCCAGGCGCAGCTCCAGCGGTCGCTGGACAGCTCCGTGTCCACGCAGCCCAGGGCTCTGATTGGCCGGCGCTGCAGGAAGGAGGCGGCGGCGGCGGCGGCGGGGACGGAGAACGGCGGACAAGGTGGCAGCCCGGCGTCGGAGCAAGACTCGGGCATTCTGGACGTGGAGGACGAGGAAGAGGAGGAGGAGGAGGAGGAGGAGGAGGATGAAGTGAGGAAGACGCTCGTACACTTATTCAGTCTTTATCTTCATCACACGTCTCGATATAGACGATAGCGATGCTAACGATGCTACAAACGTCAATGATGAGAACGCAAACATCGCAGTGGACAGACCAGTGACGCTGACTGTCAAAATAAAAGTCCAGGAGAACATGGACTGGGAGTCGTGACTCCCGGTCTGTCCACTCGCCCCCAAATGAACTTTCTTCTCCCTGTTGTTCGTTTTTTTATTTTCAATGTAAATGACGCAATACCATGCAGTACCCATGCTAGGCCTTTCGGGGGCGCTAGAACTCTCCCACTGAAATACATCGAAAACACTAAGAAGAAGCTTCAGGTGGTGGTCGTGACACTTCACGGAGGCCAACAGCTGGTGAAGAAGAAGAAAAACCTGAACAATGTGCATCTTGTCCGTTCACACAAAGCACATCAAAGCCAAGGTGTCCCTTTCAACTCCCTCCACTCTGGAACCTCAACGAAAATATTTTCGGGCTCCTAAAACGCCGCCGTGTGGGCGGGTCCTCGGTACAGGTGGTGCACATGCTTAGTACGAGCGTTTCTGAAAATTTGCGTTCATTTTTAAAAAGTCGAACCCCCCTTCAATTTCTAAAAGTTCCACTATTTTTTTTTAAAAAGCAGCCCCCGAGGAGGTTTCCGTGTTATTCCTCCATAAAGGCGTGGTGTAATTGTTTGGCGAAACAATCTAGTCCGGACCGTGAACCCTCCCGGCCGGCTCTCTCGCGGGATCAAAGCTCCGCTTCTCGCCGCAGCTTGTTGTTGTGGCCGAAGGAAAAGCGGGGCACAATGGCGCTCGGAGAGAATGGAGCTGAACTTGTCACCCCGCCACCACTCTTGCCTTCAGGTCCTTGTTGCCCCTCGTGCCCCCCCCCCCCCCCCCCCCCCCCCCCCCCAGGCTTATTCACGTCCTGTAAACTCGACTCAACCTTCTTCACGGGAAGACCTTGGCTGGAACAAAAGGCCTGACCCTCGCGGCCCGAAGGGTTACGACCGCGGTGGCGCCGATTTTCTGGCGGCGATGCCAACCGCCGCCGCCCGCCGGCCCTCCTCTCCTCACGCCACCGCCCATCCCGCCGTTCCTTCCCCTTCCCTTGGTTTACACCCCCCCCCCCCCTCCTCACCCCCTCGCCACCTTCCGTTCACGTCGTCCCGTCTGGCCTCTCGTCTTTCTCACCTATTGGATTTTCAAAGCTGGAATTCTGCGCCTCAAGTATTTAAAATGTTTTTTTTCCCCAAAGTCAAAAGGCCACAAAGTTGTTTTTGCTCATTTGTGTGTGAAAAAGGTTCAAATCCCTCGTCAGAGGATGTGAAGACGTAATGAAACGACGGTTCTGGTCGGACCGGTAGAACTCTGACCTCGAAAAATAAACTTTATACGTTTACCGTTGTGCTACGCAGAGTATACGTCAATAGTATCGACATTTATTATGGAAAAAGACATAAATGCAATTTAAATTAAACCTTCAGGTCAAAGTAGAGTGAAATGTCCCAGAA
>NC_137672.1:18948424-18991468 GCF_963422515.1 Blennius ocellaris | reverse complement strand
GTTTGAGGCATCGAGCCGCTGCTCTTCCGCCAAGGCTCAACTCCAACCACTGGGGACCCTCGAGCAAGGCACCGCAGACTCTAGAAAGTCTCGTCAGACTTTCAGTGGGCGTTAAAGAACACGAGTTCTGTCGCCGGACTCCAGACTCTCGAAAGTCCTCGCGGAACTCGTGTTCTTTAACCCCAACTGAAAGTCTTGTCAGAATTTCAGTTGGCGTTAACACGGAACTTGTGTTCTTCAACGCCAACTGAAATTCTGACAAGACTTTCAGTTGGGGTTAAGTCTTGTCAGACTTTGAGTTGGCGTTAACACGGAACACGAGTTCGTCTCGGGGCTCCGGACTCTAGAAAGTCTTGTCAGACTTTCAGTTGGCGTTAAAGAACACAGACTTTGAGTTGGCGTTAACACGGAACTTGTGTTCTTCAATGCCAACTGAAATTCTGACAAGACTTTCAGTTGGCGTTAAAGAACACGAGTTCCGTCTCGGGGCTCCGGACTCTAGAAAGTCTCGTCAGACTTCCAGTTGGCGTTAAAGAACACGAGTTCCGTCGCCGGACCCTGGCGAGGTTTGTTTCAACCCGCTGAGCCGAAGAAAAGCACTCCGTCCGCGCCGACGCGTCCGGAGAATTGAATCAGTCTTGAGTTTCGTTTCGCTGTTCGGAGGCCGAGACGGGGCGGGGAGGGGAGGGGGGGGGGGGGGGGGAACCCGGAGGCACGCTGAGAGGGAAGCATTACCCCGACGCGCACTTGGCCCCGATCGGGATCTTTCAGGAAAGACAAACGTTGGGCAGCGTCTTTCTATCGCGTCTCGGGTATCTCGGGGTGCGTCGGCGACGCTCGGCCCGCTGATAACAGGATCAGCAGACAGCCAGGGTTTCATTTGGTGTGTGTGTGTGTGTGTGTCGTGTGTGTGTGTGTGTGTGTGTTGTGGTGTGTGTGGTGTGTGTGTGTGTGTGTGCTGTGTGTGGTGTGTGTGTGTGTGTGTGTGTGGTGTCCCAGTTCCAGTAAGTGCAGTCGGAGTTGGCTTCACCTTGCCGAGGACGGCGCACCTCGTGTTTGGTTAACACGTCCAGATCCTCCTAGAAGGAATCACATCCAGGGAACATTTTTCCCTTGTTTTCTTTTTTTTTTTTTTTCATCATTTTGTTTTCCGGGTCTCTTTGGCTTCACACATATAGAGGAGGTCAGTTAAGGGGGGGGGCAGGGAGGAGGAGGGGGGGGGGGGGAGTGTTTATCCAAACACACTTGGTCCTCGGATACAAACACTTTTCCTCGGTCGCTGCGGTCGGGATTCTCAAATTAGCCGGTCAGCAGCCGGTCGTGTCCAGGAGGGGGTGGGGGGGGTCGGGGGTGGGGGGTGGGGGGGGTCGGTGGGGAGGATTCCAGTAACTGCAGCAGTTTGGGTGTATTTTTCTTTTCTCTCTCTTCTCCTCTAATGCTATCTACATTCTTCAATAGCCGTGACTCTTCACACTCTCGGCTCTCCATCAGGATATTTACACTTTTGTGCTCAGGCAGGAACCGGGACGACCCCGAGGACCTCTAAAGTCAAACATGCGTTACTTATTGGATTTAAAGTTGTTCCGAGCCAAATGGTGTCAAATTACTGGAACTGGTCTTATCTCATTCTTATGCTGTGATATACTCTATATACAATAACTAAATGTCATCGGTATAGAATGTGAATTTTAAATCAATAAGGAGAAATAAATAATCATCCAGAACTTGGTTCAACCTGCTCTTGAACAAGCTGGAACCGTTATGAAGGAACTGGTTTAAGACCAGGAAAAGATTCTGCTCTGATTAAAACTGTGATGTGTTGCTATACGGTGCATTCAGTACAAACTGATCCAAATATAACTGTAGAAACTGCTTTTATTAACATTAACTCGTTAAAATGGATCAAACTGGTTAAAAATGTTGTAATAAACTGCAACTAAATGGCTAAAAAGTGGATGTAACAAACTCACTGGTAGAAACTATGACCTGAAAATAGAAACTCACTGGTAGAAACTACAGTTGAAAACCGGATCTAACTGGTACAAATGGAACGAACTGGATCGAACCGGTTGAAAACCGGATTTTTCTGGTACAAATGGCACAAACTGGATCGAACCGGTTGAAAACCAGATCTCACTGGTACAAATGGCACAAACTGGATCGAACCGGTTGAAAACCAGATCTCACAGGTACAAATGGCACAAACTGGATCGAACCGGTTGAAAACCAGATCTCACAGGTACAAATGGCACAAACTGGATCTGCCTGGTACAGTTAAGTGGGTACATATTGGAATTAGTTGGTATAAATTGAATCTAAATGGTTTAAAACTGGATTAAATTTGGCGTAAAACTGGATCTAACTGGTAAATGACCAGTGTAACCAGAACTAGCTGGTATAATCTGGTTGAAAGTACTAAGAGGAACTAATTGGTAGAAAAGAGGACCCTGGAGGAACTTTCTGGAAGCGAATGGTTCAAAAACAAATGTCAAAAGAAGTAAAACTACCTTGTATTAAGTGGAACTAAACACTTTGAATCTGTGATTCTAAACACGCTTTGTCAGCAGGAAACCCCGAGCCGGAGAACGCCGGATCTATTTTTCTTTCTCCAAAACGTTACATTCTTCAAATAACCGTGAGTCTCAGCATTCCTTCCTTCCTTCCTCCTCCTCTCTTCGTGAATATTTAGACTTTTCTCTAAAGCAAATACACTATTTTTACCCGGCCGCCGCTCCGGTTTCAACATCGCCGCTCTACGTCGCTCGTTTGTTATCCACAAGTTTGCCGCTTCGCTCAAGTATTTGTTGGACGGCGAGTGGCTCTGCGGGAGGAACCGAGGGGACGTCCATCAGCGACTGCTGGAGACGGAGACGTGGTCCTGATCCCCCGTCGTCCACAACTATTTATCGCATTTACATAACGTTTAGTGGCTTTTCTGTTCTTTTCTTCTTCTTCTTTTTTTTAACTCTGCATTTTCCGATCGTGACGCTGCTGATTATTTTATTGGACCAAAATAACTTTGATGTATTTGTCTTTGATGAAATTAGTTATTGAGCTTTGATATGGGGGGATCATTTTCCTTTCATCTCTGACGGTCGGCGTTCCCTTCATACCTGACACCTCTCTCTCTCTCTCTCCCTCTCTCTCAACCTCTCTCTCTCTCTCTCTCTAAGCAGTTTTCCAGATCCGGTATTAGTAGAAGTGTATATTTTCGTGGTCCAAACCTCTCAGGAGGTGATGACAAGATCTCAAAACTCTTTTCTGTCAAGGCCAGGGTTTCTCTCTCTCTTTACTTTTATTACCCCCCTCCTCCCCCCTCCCTCTCTCTCTCTTAAAAAAAAAACAAACTTTATTAGCATAATAAAGAAATCAACACTGCTTTATGGCAGCCGTACGACATGAGCCTGGAGAAGACGTACTAAAAGTACTTGCATCGCCTTGTGGAGGTCAAGTAACAACGAGCAGGAGAGAAGGTGAAGAATTCTGGATGACTTTTACTTTCGCTAACTTGCTCAGTAACCTGAGCCGGATTTTGAGGTAGAACGACTTTTAGAAAGACGTTTGTGAGGCTGGAAGACCTCGGGATAAATGACTCAAAGTAAACAACAAAGGTTTAGTTACTAAAGTGTCATCGGGCTCTTAATAATGATAATCATGAAAATATAAACTTTACTTTAAAAAAAAAAATGTAATTGCATTTTCTCGCATTTCCATGGAGACCGAGTCGGAAAGATTTCAAAAATGGGTTTTCTCCCATTTCCATGAAAATGGACTCGGAGCGTTTTCAGAAATGTGTATTTGTTTCCCATTTCCAAGGAGACAAAGTCTGAGCGTTTTCAAAAAGTTGTATTTTCTCTCATTTCCATGGAGAACCAAGTCTGAGCGTTTTCAAAAAGATGCATGTTGCAGAGTCGGAGCTATTTTTTTAAAAGTTCCACCTTGGGAGCCGTTGTCAAAAGTAGAGTTCTTTATTAACTTGGTTGATAAAGAAACGCTCTCAGCTGCAAAACGCGTCTTAATCCCACCGAGGAGAGAATCGTTATTAATCGTTATTAATCGTTATTAATTGTTATTAATTGTTATTAATCGTTATTAATCGTTATTAATTGTTATTAATTGTTATTAATCGTTATTAATTGTTATTAATAGTTATTAATCGTCATTAATCGTTATAAATCGTTATTAATCGTTAATAATGTAACACGGGACACGTTATTAAAAATAAAGCAAATTTGACTTTTCATGAGCAGAACGTCTTCGTTCAGAATTCTCATCCACGTTTTCATGCTGATGATCCACGTTCCAACGTTTCTATTCATTCTGGCTCTATGTTCTGAGACGAGCGTCCTGATTGGTCAGGAGCCGCGGAGCGTCGACAGTAGAACCAGATGTTAGAACCAGATAGAACCAGATGTTAGAACCAGATGTTAGAACCAGATGTTAGAACCTGATAGAACCAGATATTAGAACCAGATAGAACCAGATCCTGGTCTCTTCTTCACAAACGACGGCACGACAAAAAACCACCTCTGGTCTGGTGTTGACGCTGCTAACAGAGTGTGACACACACACACACGCACACGCACGCGCACGCACACGCACACGCACACGCACACACACACACACACACACACACACACACACACACACACACACACACACACACACACACACACACACACACACACACACACACACTCTCCTAATGGTCCGTGAGTGGTTGGAGACATAAAGACATAATGAGCCATCCAATGCTACGTATGATCCACTTTTCCAGAACCTCCTGTCTGACCGCAGAAAGCCGAGCGTGGAGCTGAAGGGGGGGGGGGGGGGGGGTTAGGGGGGAGGGGGCACACAGTGAAGAAAGAAGGGAATATGGAAGAAAGTGAAGAAAGCAAGAGGTGGAATCAGAGGTTCCTTAAAAAAAATTAAAAAATCCCCGCGTCATCGTTTCCTGACGACTTTCCTGCTTTTACTAGTTTTATTTTTGCATCAAAACATAATTTTAATGTCATGAAAACATTAAAATGAAATACTCAACAGGTCAAAGGTCAGACTCCAGTTAGTATTTGAGATCAAGATATCAACGTCTTGGTCCGTGTGAAGACACTTCAAATGTCCAGTGAAATTAATTAAGACACTTCAAATGTCCAGTTATACAAAAGAAGACACTTCAAATGTCCAGTGAAATGAGTGAAGACACTTCAAATGTCCAGTTATACAATAGAAGACACTTCAAATGTCCAGTTATATAAAAGAAGACACTTCAAATGTCCAGTGAAATGAGTGAAGACACTTCAAATGTCCAGTTATACAAAAGAAGACACTTCAAATGTCCAGTTATATAAAAGAAGACACTTCAAATGTCCAGTGAAATGAGTGAAGACACTTCAAATGTCCAGTTATACAATAGAAGACACTTCAAATGCCCAGTTATATAAAAGAAGACACTTCAAATGTCCAGTGAAATGAGTGAAGACACTTCAAATGTCCAGTTATACAAAAGAAGACACTTCAAATGTCCAGTTATACAAAAGAAGACACTTTAAATGTCCAGTTATACAAAAGAAGACACTTCAAATGTCCAGTTATACAAAAGAAGACACTTCAAATGTCCAGTTATACAAAAGAAGACACTTTAAATGTCCAGTTATACAAAAGAAGACACTTTAAATGTCCAGTTATACAAAAGAAGACACTTCAAATGTCCAGTTATACAAAAGAAGACACTTCAAATGTCCAGTGAAATGAGTGAAGACACTTCAAATGTCCAGTTATACAATAGAAGACACTTCAAATGTCCAGTTATATAAAAGAAGACACTTCAAATGTCCAGTTATACAAAAGAAGACACTTTAAATGTCCAGTTATACAAAAGAAGACACTTCAAATGTCCAGTTATACAAAAGAAGACACTTCAAATGTCCAGTTATACAATAGAAGACACTTTAAATGTCCAGTTATACAAAAGAAGACACTTTAAATGTCCAGTTATAAGAAGGGAGACACTCCGAGCAGGAGGTTCTATGTCCATGTCTCCAGGCAGGAGGGACATGTTGTCCTCTGCGCTCCATATTTGCGACCACATGTCGAGTCGTGGAGGAAAAAAAAAACCCAGAAAAAAAAACAATGGATTGTTTTTGGGAACATTTGAGTGCGATTATCACCGAACTTGTGTGTCTCATTGTTTTCTTGGCTCCACTTCCTGTTTTCTTCCTGTTGTCTTTTTATTGATCCCCCGTCCCACCCCCCCTCACCCCCCCCCCCACCAGCACCACCATTAATCGATAGCAAACATGACGCTCATCTGGAAGCACTGAAACACATTTATGTGCAACTGGCCATGTTTCCAAAGAGCGGTCAATAAAAAATGGACCCGAAATATGAAAACAACACAAATTTAAAAAGAAAAAAAAAAAAAGAAGAGAAAAGAAAGAAAAACAAGGCTGTTTTTCAAAGACGGCGCGTTGTTTTTTAATGTGGCTGATGCAGCGCGAGGGTCACAAACACTATAAACACACTGCTGAGCCCCACATTAGTGTGTGTGTGTGTGTGTGTGTGTGTGTGTGTGTGTGTGTGTGTGTGTGCAGTTTAAATGGGGGCACTGGGAGGTTTGTGAGAGTGGAGCTGGTTTACTGGTCTCTAAACAGACTTAATGAAGAAGGGAGTCAAACGGAGGGCAGAGAGGAGGAAGACAGGATGGAGAGAAGACTCGAGGAGGAGGAGAAGAGGGAGAGGAGGAAGAGGAGAATCCCCCCCCTAAAAAAATATATTGAGCTATATATGGTGTATCGTGATATGGCCAAAGAATATCGTGATTATATATCATGTATCATGATATGGCCGTAGAATATCAAGCTATATATCGTGATATCGCCTAAGAATAGAGATATGCATCATGATAAGGCCTAAGAACGTCGACATATATATATAGTGTATCGTGATATGGCCGTAGAATATCAAGATATATGTCGTGACATGGCCCAAGAACATCAAGATATATATCATGATACGGCCTAAGAACATCGTGATATGGCCGTAGAATATCATAGATATGGCCTCAGAGCGTAGAGATATATATCGTGATATGGCCTAAGAACATCGTGATATGGCCGTAGAATATCGTGGTATGGCGCAAGAACATCGAGATATATATCGTGATATGGCCTAAGACTGTATAGCTATACATCGTGTATCGTGATATGACCATAGAACATCAAGATATGGCCGAAGAGTGTAGAGATATGTATCGTGCATCGTGATATGGCCTAAGAGCGTAGAGATATATATCGTGTATCGTGATATGGCCGTAGAATATCAAGATATGGCTTAAGAGCGTAGAGATATATATCGTGTATCGTGACATGGCCGTAGAATATCAAGATATGGCCTAAGAGCGGGGAGATATATATCGTGTATCGTGACATGGCCATAGAATATCAAGATATGGCCTAAGAGCGGGGAGATATATATCGTGTATCGTGATATGGCCATAGAATATCAAGATATGGCCTAAGAGCGTAGAGATATATATCGTGTATCGTGATATGGTCATAGAATATCAAGATATGGCCTAAGAGCGTAGAGATATATATCGTGTATCGTGATATGGTCATAGAATATCAAGATATGGCCTAAGACCGTAGAGATATATATCGTGTATCGTGATATGGTCATAGAATATCAAGATATGGCCTAAGAGCGTAGAGATATATATCGTGTATCGTGATATGGTCATAGAATATCAAGATATGGCCTAAGAGCGTAGAGATATATATCGTGTATCGTGATATGGTCATAGAATATCAAGATATGGCCTAAGACCGTAGAGATATATATTGTGTATCGTGATACGGCGTAGAATATCAAGATATATATCGTGATATGGCCTAAGAACGCCGTGATATGGCCGTAGAATATCAAGATATGGCCTAAGAGCGTAGAGATATATATCATGTATCGTGACATGGCCGTAGAATATCAAGATATACGTCGTGTATCGTGTGATACGGGCTAAGAATAGAGATATTAACAAAAGGCCATGTCGCCCAGCCTTACAATGTTTTTCTTGTAACACCAACTGAATCGTCACAAGGTGAAAACGTAGATTTCCAACATTTCACCTGAAATGACTTTTTAAACTGTGTCAGAACCCTGGAGGAGGTTTTCCTGCTCCTCCAACACCAGAACCTCCAGAACTTCAGCCTCCCGCCCGCCCGAACCTCCGCGGAGGCGTCGGACGCCAACATCTCTCTCCCTCTGGACCGTTTTAATGAAGCGAGAGCGGCGAGATATTATCAGGTGCTCAAGTTCCTCAAACACATCAAACAGCGGAGTGGAGTCCAGTTCCGTCAGCCTTCAGAGGAAACTTCCAAAACCTCCATCCCTCCTCCGTTAGTCTGGAACCGGACCACTTGGGTTTCTGTTTCTGTTTATACAGCGGAGATGAAACACTTCCACCGTGCCATCACAATCAAGCAATATTTAAACAAAAACCTGGAATATCGGATTTTTTAAAAAAGCCACCTTTTTGACAATGAAATGATTTCCAGTTTTTTTGGGTTTTTTTGTTGCTTTTTTTAATGTGCCTGCTTGAGTTAAGGTCTATTTTTTAAATTTTGATGTCTTTGCCTTTCGGTGCACCTTTAAGAGAAATTAAACGACTCCCCCGCCGGCGGGTCGTCCAGCTGGACCACCAGGAAATGTCCAGTTACATGAAGGGAGACACTTCAAATGTCCAGTTATATGAAGGGAGACACTTCAAATGTCCAGCTATATAAAAGACACTTCAAATGTCCAGTTATATAAAAGAAGACACTTCAAATGTCCAGTTATATAAAAGAAGACACTTCAAATGTCCAGTTATATAAAAGAAGACACTTCAAATGTCCAGTTATATGAAGGGAGACACTTCAAATGTCCAGCTATATAAAAGACACTTCAAATGTCCAGTTATATAAAAGAAGACACTTCAAATGTCCAGTTATATAAAAGAAGACACTTCAAATGTCCAGTTATACGAAGGGAGACACTTCAAATGTCCAGTTATATGAAGGGAGACACTTCAAATGTCCAGTTATATGAAGGGAGACACTTCAAATGTCCAGTTATATGAAGGGAGACACTTCAAATGTCCAGTTATATGAAGGAAGACACTTCAAATGTCCAGTTATACGAAGGAAGACACTTCAAATGTCCAGTTATACGAAGGAAGACACTTCAAATGTCCAGTTATACGAAGGAAGACACTTCAAATGTCCAGTTATATGAAGGAAGACACTTCAAATGTCCAGTTATATAAAAGAAGACACTTCAAATGTCCAGTTATATGAAATGATTTCCAGTTTTTTTGGGGTTGTTTTTTTACGTGCCTGCTTGAGTTAAGGTCTATTTTCTAATTTTGATGTCTTTGCCTTTCGGTGCACCTTTAAGAGAAATTAAAGACTCCCCCGCCGGCGGGTCGTCCAGCTGGACCACCAGGAAGTTGGCTTGTCGGTCCCTCAAATTGTCCTGCGGTCTGCGCGGCTCTAAAGCCTGAAAGCAGCGACCCTCCAGACCCGGCGGAGCCCGGCGGGACTTTTTTCTGCTTCTTCTTCTTCTTCTTCTTTCTTTACCATAGGTGTTTGATTTGGTCGGCCCGGCCTGGCGGGGGTCCCGCCGCCCCGCCGCGGGCCAAGACTCACCAAGGCGGGGAATCTGTCAGCGGAGCTGGCAGCAGCCAATGAGAATCTGGCCGGAGACGGGGCCGGCGGAGAGCGATGTGGAGGAGAAGTAAATCAGACGTCGCTCCACTCGACTTTGGAGAAGTCAAAGGCCTTGACGGGCAGAACAAAGGGGCGCGAATACTTCATCGGCTGGACGCTTTGCCGTGGTTTTACTGTACCGCCGCCGTCAAGAGGTGGACAATAAAGGACGACCCGTGTCTTTTCTTTCTTTTTTTTTTTTAACCACGAGGACGTCTTGAGTTTTAAAAGTCTTCCACTCCTCTGATGGCGTTCTTCCTTCCATGTCGACCGCAGGAAGTTCTTTGATGTGGGGAACGTTGTAGGTCAGGTTCTTCCACCGGTACGGCCGCCATGTTGTTCGGGCGACGGCGACCATCCATGAAACAACGAACTACGAGATGGGTTGAAAAAAAATGGCCTCGAAATCTTCATAAACAACAACAAAACAAAAAAAGACCTGATGTTTGATGGCCGGTCTCCTTTCATCTCCTTTGATCTCCTCCACGAGGCTGCTTAAAGAACCGCTGACGGAGCGTTCTCATGCTCTGGGTTCCTGCTGGACCAAACGATCCCATCAGATGTGAACCTTGAGTTCGGGTCTCATGCTTTTCACTCTCCCGCCATCTTTCTTTCCAAATCTCTGTCTTGTGTCTCCATCGCTCGACGTCTTTGACGACCCCCCCCCCCCCCACCAAACCCCTCCCACCTCCACCCCCCAAAATGTCTCTCATAGTTGTTCCCCCTCTCCAGTTCTCTGTCCATTTGTCCCGGCTCCAGCTCTCTGCCTTGGCCTCGTCTTCCTCTCTTTGTTTTCAGAGCCTCCACAACTCTCCCTTTTCTTTTTTCTCTTCCCCCCTTTTCTTCTCTTTTCCCCCCCTGAAGACATGGACTCCTCCAGACCTGCAGACCTCCGCCGGATTAAGGTGTTGAAGACATCCTGGAAGCTCCGTCCGACGGACCGCGGCTTCGAACGCATGCGTCCACATGTGCATCGCTTGCATAAGTGTGTGTGTGTGTGTGTGTGTGTGTGTGTGTGTTGGAGGGCGGGAATTATGGGAAATGGAACCAAGTTGAACATGAAAACGCTGGAATCCGACAAAACAGAGTCAAACGTGCCTGAGAGGGTCACGAGGGACAGACGACTTTTTGTTTTTCACCCTTTGATATGCAATTCTCTCTCTCTCTCTCTCTCCCTCTCTCTCTCTCTCATGATATTAATTGGCGGCCGTCTTAAAGAGACAGCTGCTTTAATTACACGCCGATGGATTCGGCATCTGGGCTGCAAACCGCTCCGCGAACGACCTTCCAGAGGCGCACTTCACTCACGTGCACTCTCCTAGCGCACACACACACACACACACATGCACACACACACACACCAGTCATAAACAGATCATAAAGGCCTGTCTTTACTAATGACTCGGCTAAAGAGAGGAACAGAGAGATTCAGATGCTTTATAGCTTGGCTTCATTTTTTTAATTTTTTTTTTTTTTTTTTTCGTGGAAATGCTTCTGCGGGTTTTCATCGCCAAAGTGCCGTTTATTAGTGTTATTTAAGCGTCTCGGTATTTTTTTTTTTTTTTGTGCAGATTCAATTTATAACCAATCAGATATTTTGGGTAACGGAAAAAAAAAAAACAAAAAAAACTTTTTAAAGTGGATTTATTTTGACATGAAATAAAGCAAAAAAAAAAAAAATCCTGGCATCAAGAGATTAATTAAAGCGTTTCAGCACTGCCAAGTAGCCGTTGAGCCAAAGCTACAACTCTTCCCTGTACGTGGAAGCTGCCTTTAGTAGTTTCTTTCATAAAACTCACAGATTCTTCATGGAGGAGTTCTGCATTTTGTTTTGCGTTGATTTAATGTGATTATACACGAGCGATGTGAAATTATAGCTAAAAATAAGCTCCGTAACCTTGGATACTTGATAATGTCTGGATTTATCCCCGATACCTTGTTTTCACCTCTTTATATCCAGAGAAAAGCTGTGAACATTAAACATTCTGAGGTTTTTCCAACTAAAACTGGAAATTTAAGTGAAATTACCGCTAAATAAATCAGTTTAATGTTGAAATCGGTTTTCTTTTAAACTATTAACACTCTTTATATGTCTGGAAAAGTTGTGAACACTTAAATCTCGGAACTTTTCCAATTGAAACTGGACTTTTAAGCAAAATAAGCTCCTTAAACCTGTTTACTTTTGATAATATCTCCACTTTTACCTCTTTGTATTTCGAGACGAGCTGTGAAAAGTAAATATCTCGTTTTTGCACTTGAAAGGAGTATCCGAGTACTGCTGTTTATTTACAGCCTGTGAAGAATAAAACGACATCATCTGCAAAAAAAAAGTTAAAAAAAACAAAGACCTAATTTAATAACGACACCGTTCTAGCAAAGGACGAAGTGTCTTCCTGGTGAAAGAGGAAACGGGAGACGGAGAATCTCGTCTTTCAGCCAGAAGCTTTTACTCCTTTGTTGATTTCGATCGTCGCCGGGCAGCGGCCAGATGGACAGACGAGGGAGACGAGGGGGACAATGGAGATGATGGAGACGAGGGGGATGAGGAAGACGATGGAGACCAGGGAGACCAGGGAGACGACGGAGACGAGGGAGACGAGGGGGACGAGGGAGACGATGGAGACGAGGGAGACGAGGGAGACGATGGAGACGATGGAGACAAGGGAGACGGTGGAGACAAGGGAGACTGTGGAGACGAGGGAGACGAGGGGGACGAGGGAGACGAGAGGGACGAGGGAGACGATGGAGATGATGGAGACGAGGGGGACGATGGAGACGAGGGGGACGAGGGAGATGATGGGGACGAGGGAGACCAGGGAGACGATGGAGACGAGGGGGAGGATGGAGACGAGGGAGACGAGGGGGACGAGGGAGACGGTGGAGACGAGGGAGACGATGGACACGAGGGAGACGGTGGAGACAAGGGAGACGAGGGAGACGAGGGAGACGATGGACACGAGGGAGACGAGGGAGACGATGGAGAAGAGGGGGACGAGGGAGACGATGGAGACAAGGGAGACGATGGAGACGGTGGAGACGAGGGGGACGATGGAGACGCATCGGGACGGAAGGAGAAAGAGAAAGGAGAGCCGGGTTGTGGTCACTTCCCGGCAGTTCTCTCTCTCTCTTTTCTTTTCCGACCCATCTTTTTGAATCACTCCATTTTTTTACACTTTTTCGTCTGCGACCTGCTGCAGCCAATAACCACAATACCATCGGCGCGCACACACACACACACACACACACACACACACACACACACACACACACACACACACACACACACACACACACACACACACACACACACACACACACACACACACACACACACACACACACACACACACACACACACACTTCTGGACGGGCATATAAATACTTCCACGTTGCTGGAATAGTTGCGGAGGGAGGGATGGAGGGATGGAGATGGAGGACAGACAGGCCGAGGTGTTCCAGAGGGCAAAGTGTGGAGGGATGAAAGGAACACAGAAGAAGGTTGGTCCTCGTGAGGAAACCGACCGGAGCAGATTTATGAGGACGACATGGACGCGGCGGACGCCTTCAAAGGAGAGACAGATGTTTTGATGGCGGTAATTGGAAGGGACGTCTGGGGGACGGGTTGGTCCAGACTGGGGTTTCACGCCGTGGAGGAACTAAGACCACTTGTTCCGATTAAACGTCATGGAGACTGATTGAGTCTACGATCGTCTATGATCGGTCTACGATGCACGTTGGACCGAGCAGCGCGTCAACGACCGTACCAGTCCCGCTAATCATGTTCCCGAATCAAGACCCCACGCGCTTTAGCATGTAGCATGTAGCGATGTGCTGAGCTATTGGAACATTGCTGATTGCTATTGCCGGTCGTCAACCGTACCTCAACGGACGGGTGATGAGAAACGGTAGGTACGGTACTTTTGGTACCATACTGACATGGAGATGGAGTCGGAGCATTTTCAAAAAGTTGCTTTTTCGTCCTCGCTTCCGCGGAGACTGGACGGTTTTCCAAAACGTTGGGTTGAATGTTAACACAGAACATTTTCAACAAGTGGCATTTTCACCCCCCCGTTTTCAACAGAAATCGAGTGTTTTCAAAAATGTGCGCTTTCAAAAAGTTGCACCCCCGTGTCCATGGAGACGGAGTCAGAAAAGCATTGCAAAAGGTTGCGTTTTCTATTGTTTAACATGAGGCCGGAGTCAGCGCTTTTTCAAAAAGTTGCGCTGGAGACGGAACAGTTTTCCAAAACGTTTCATTTAACGTTAACACAGAACAAAAAGTTGCATTTCCCACCCCCGTTTCCACAGAAAGAGTGTTTTCAAAAGTTTGCATTATTCATCTGTAAAAACAGACGGAATCTGAGCGTTTTCGAAGAGTTGCACCCCCCCGTTTCCATGGAGACGGTGAGCGAGCGACGTTACACACGTCTGGAACTCCAGGAAACTTCTGGAAACTTCAGACGCCGGAGTTCCTCCGTTTGCTTCCGAGCATCAGAGTCGCTCTCAGCAAGGTCAAGTCCATGACACACACACACACACACACACACACACACACACACACACACACACACACACACACACACACACACACACACACACACACACACACACACACACACACACACACACACACACACACACACACACACACACACACAAAAGAGTAGTCAGTGTAACGCCGGCGAACCGTGTCAGTATAAATCTGATCGTCCCAACATAATACGACGACGGCCACAAAAATGTCAACAGTCTACTTGAACCCCCTGGAAAGAACGAGAGAGAGAGAGAGAGAGAGAGAGAGAGAGAGAGAGAGAGAGAGAGAGAGAGAGACTGCAAGGTGGCCAGAGAAGGAGAGGAAGAGAAAGAACACAGAGAAGCAGTTTGTATTTTTTTTTATTATTATTATTAAAGAAAACACCAGCTCCGTCTTGAATTCCCGAACAACCCAGTCAGTTGGCAGAGCGGCCGGAGGGTTGCGGGTTCAATTCCCCATCTGTCAAAGTGTCCTTGAGCAAGGCTCCGAACCCTTCGCCTCCGTTGGTTTAGGAAATATCGGCACAGACGCACAAACGTCTCGTTTATATAATTGTCCCTCGAGCAAGTGACGTGTGTCATGCTGGTGATGCGTTCAGGTGAATCACGTAACTTTCCCTTTGTTTCCCTTTTTAAATTTGGCCGTTGCGGCTCAAGAGCCCGGAAATGACGAGAGATGGTTTAACTAGTTTACATTGTACAGGGCTGAAGCCGTGCTGAATGTTAGCCGCTGTCATTAGCCATGTTAGCCACATTGGCCACGTTAGCCACATTAGCCACAGTAGCCACATTAGTCAACATTAGCCACGTTAGTCACATTAGTCACGTTAATCACATTAGCCACATTAGTCACGTTAGTCACGTTGGCCACATTGGCCACATTAGTCAACATTAGCCACATTAGCCACGTTAGTCACGTTAGTCACATTAGTCACGTTAGTCACATTGGCCATGTTAGTCACGTTAGTCACATTAGCCACGTTAGTCACGTTAGTCACATTAGTCACGTTAGTCACATTGGCCATGTTAGTCACGTTAGTCACATTAGCCACGTTAGTCACGTTAGTCACATTGGCCATGTTAGCCACATTAGTCACATTAGTCACGTTAATCACATTGGCCATGTTAGCCACATTAGTCAACATTAGCCACATTAGTCACGTTAGTCACGTTAGTCACATTAGCCACGTTAGTCACGTTAGTCACATTAGTCACGTTAGTCACATTAGCCACGTTAGTCACGTTAGTCACGTTAGTCACGTTAGTCACGTTAGTCACATTGGCCATGTTAGCCACATTAGTCACATTAGTCACGTTAATCACATTGGCCATGTTAGCCACATTAGTCAACATTAGCCACATTAGTCACGTTAGTCACGTTAGTCACATTAGTCACGTTAGTCACATTAGTCACATTAGTCACGTTAATCACATTGGCCATGTTAGCCACATTAGTCAACATTAGCCACATTAGTCACGTTAGTCACGTTAGTCACATTAGCCACGTTAGTCACGTTAGTCACATTAGTCAACATTAGCCACGTTAGTCACGTTAGTCACGTTAGTCACATTAGCCGATTAGCCACATTAGTCACATTAGCCGATTAGCCACATTAGCCACATTAGTCAACATTAGCCACATTAGCCGATTAGCCACATTAGCCACATTAGTCAACATTAGCCACATTAGCCACGTTAGTCACGTTAGTCACATTAGTCACGTTAGTCACATTGGCCATGTTAGTCACGTTAGTCACATTAGCCACGTTAGTCACATTAGTCACGTTAGTCACGTTAGTCACATTAGCCACGTTAGTCACGTTAGTCACGTTAGTCACGTTAGTCACGTTAGTCACATTGGCCATGTTAGCCACATTAGTCACATTAGTCACGTTAATCACATTGGCCATGTTAGCCACATTAGTCAACATTAGCCACATTAGTCACGTTAGTCACGTTAGTCACATTAGTCACGTTAGTCACGTTAGTCACATTAGTCACGTTAGTCACATTAGCCACGTTAGTCACGTTAGTCACATTAGTCACGTTAGTCACATTAGCCACGTTAGTCACGTTAGTCACGTTAGTCACGTTAGTCACGTTAGTCACATTGGCCATGTTAGCCACATTAGTCACATTAGTCACGTTAATCACATTGGCCATGTTAGCCACATTAGTCAACATTAGCCACATTAGTCACGTTAGTCACGTTAGTCACATTAGTCACGTTAGTCACATTAGTCACATTAGTCACATTAGTCACGTTAATCACATTGGCCATGTTAGCCACATTAGTCAACATTAGCCACATTAGTCACGTTAGTCACGTTAGTCACATTAGCCACGTTAGTCACGTTAGTCACATTAGTCAACATTAGCCACGTTAGTCACGTTAGTCACGTTAGTCACATTAGCCGATTAGCCACATTAGTCACATTAGCCGATTAGCCACATTAGCCACATTAGTCAACATTAGCCACATTAGCCGATTAGCCACATTAGCCACATTAGTCACATTAGCCGATTAGCCACATTAGTCACATTAGCCACATTAGTCACATTAGCCACATTAGCCACATTAGCCACGTTAGCCACACGATCTGCCGTCGTTTGCCTGAAGACGTTGTGACCCGCCTCGTTTGACGATAACGCCGTTCGTCGCGATGACTTTGTGAAACCTTCACAGCACTTTTCTTTCTTTCTTTTTTTTTTTTTTTTTTTAAGAACGTGACGACTTGAAGACGCACAGACATTTAGCTTAGCTACGCCTGCGCTAAATGTGGACCATCTCTGGTTAATCGGCGGAAACGGAGTCACTTTGAACCGAAGAGCTCAGAACAAAACATTTGTGGCTGTCCGGTGAAACACATGCAGTGATATGTTTTGTAACTCGTACATTAGCGTGCCCGTGTCTAAAAGCGGCACCGCTAACGTGGCTAAAAAAAAAAAAAAAAAAAAAGTACAGCTTTCACAATGACTGTGGCCTGTAGTTACAGTGTTTGGCTAAGTGTTTAACTTGGAGATAATTGCTGGGAAAACAGAAGGTCGCTACACAATATATGTGTGTGTGTGTGTGTGTGTGTGTGTGTGTGTGTGTGTGTGTGTGTGGGGTAGACAAGAGGGCAACGTTGGGGGCCGCGGCGGTGAGGGTCTCGCAAGAACCGAGAGAGTCGTAAATGTAAAATACTGTGCTGTAGTGTGTGTGTGTGTGTGTGTGTGTGTGTGTGTGTGTGTGTGTGTGTGTGTGTTGCGTGTGCACTGAGAGGTTATCCAAACAAACCACCAGAATGTCAAGTTACGTGCCGACGATTCCTCTGCGTTTTACTGGCTGACTTCACCGAGTTACTCCAAGGTCAGCGCCCATGTGTGTGTGTGTGTGTGTGTGTGTGTGTGTGTGTGTGTGTGTGTGTGTGTGTGTGTGTGTGTGTGTGTGTGTGTGAGATGTGAAAATAAGCATTGAGTTACAGGGTGAGAGTTCGTATGGGAGAGTAAAGGGTCATCTAAAGAACAGTGTGTGTGTGTGTGTGTGTGTGTGTGTGTGTGTGTGTGTGTGTGTGTGTGTGTGTGTGTGTGTGTGTGTGTGTGTGTGTGTGTGTGTTCTCCGAATCCGTACGACCTCCCGCCCGCTGGACGAACATGTGAGAAGGTGATAACTGCGGGGAATGTGAGGATATATTGTGAGCCGATCGGAGAAAAACCCGACGGATGTTTTACGTCTTTAGTCGTCAAGAAAACAAAGAAGAAGAGGAAGAACATGAAGAAAAACCCAGAGAGGACGGAAGGAAAGAATAAAACAAAAAAAGACAATGAAGTGAAGGATGACGTCATCAAAAAGAAGTTGACAAAAAGAGATGAAGTTTTTCATTATTTCCTTTCTATTTCGTTTTGATTTCACCAGTTTACTTTCAATTCCGTTTTTTGTTTTTTTACACTTATTTATTTGTTTTTCCAGATTTCTAGTTGCGTCACCAGAACACTGACCTCAGTGACCCGCTGTGGACGACAAGACACTTTTTTACCCTTTTTATTCTATTACTTCTGCTACATTTAGTTTTGTTCGGTTTTGAGCCGCAGGGAGCGTCTCCATGGCAACAGACGCTGATCTCCTTCATCAGGTGCCTTTCATCTGCTTTGTGTGGGACTTTGTTTCAGTTTTGGGGATTTATTGTGAAATGGTGAGCGCTAATGTCCCTAAACTGACCGAACAACCAATCAACTGACAACCGACCAACAACCATCAAACCAACCAGCTGACCAACCAACAACCATCAAACCAACCAGCTGACCAACCAACAACTACTCAACCAACCGACTGACCAACCAACAACCACCCAAAAACCAACAACTGACTGACTGGTCAACAATCAACCAACCAACCAACCAACAAACCGACCAACTAACAACCGACCAACCAACCAGCCGCTGGTCAACAATCAACCAACCAACCATCAAACCAACCAACCAACCAACCAACTAAGAACCGATCAACAACCATCAAACCAACCAACCAACCAGGCAACCAACCAATCGATTGACCAACCAACCAACCAACCAACCAACCAACTGACCAACCAACCAGGCAACCAACAACCAACCGACCGACCAACCAACCAACCAACCAACAACTACCCAACCAACCAGGCAACCACCAACCAACCGACTGACCAACCAACCAACCAACCAACCAACAACTACCCAACCAACCAGGCAACCAACAACCAACCGACCGACCAACCAACCAACCAACCAACCAACAACTACCCAACCAACCAGGCAACCAACAACCACCACCCAACCGACTGGCCAACCAACCAACCAACCAACCATCAAACCAAAAAACCGACCAACTAACAACTGACCAACAACCATCAAACAAACCAACCGACCAACCAACCAACCAACCAACTAACAACCAACCAACAACTACCCAACCAACCAACCAACTAACAACCGACCAACAACCAACCAACCGACTGGTCAACAATCAACCAACCAACCAACCAACCAACCAACTAAGAACCGATCAACAACCATCAAACCAACCACCCAACCAGGCAACCAACCAATCGACTGACCAACCGACCAACCAACCAACCAACTGACCAACCAACCAGGCAACCAACAACCAACCGACCGACCAACCAACCAACCAACCGACCAACAACCATCAAACCAACCAACCAACTGACCAACCAACAACTACCCAAAAACCAACACCCAACCAACTGACTGACTGGTCAACAATCAACCAACCAACCAACCAACCAACAAACCGACCAACTAACAACCGACCAACCAACCAGCCGCTGGTCAACAATCAACCAACCAACCATCAAACCAACCAACCAACCAACCAACCAACTAAGAACCGATCAACAACCATCAAACCAACCACCCAACCAGGCAACCAACCAATCGACTGACCAACCGACCAACCAACCAACCAACCAACAACTACCCAACCAACCAGGCAACCAACCAACCAACCAACAACTACCCAACCAACCAGGCAACCAACCAACCAACCAACAACTACCCAACCAACCAGGCAACCAACCAACCAACCAACAACTACCCAACCAACCAGGCAACCAACAACCACCACCCAACCGACTGGCCAACCAACCAACCAACCAACCATCAAACCAAAAAACCGACCAACTAACAACTGACCAACAACCATCAAACAAACCAACCGACCAACCAACCAACCAACCAACTAACAACCAACCAACCAACCAACTAACAACCGACCAACAACCAACCAACCGACTGGTCAACAATCTACCAACCACCCATCAAACCATCAAATCGACCAACTAACAACCGACCAACAACCATCAAACCAACCCCCACCTACCTACCTACTGCATATATATAAATACATGCAGATAAAACATATACACACACACTTCTATATATATATATATATATATATATATATGAAAACTGTGTCAATGTGTCCCGATCCACCTTATTAGCTCGCCACTGAACGAGTCGGTTGATAATTCCGTAGTTCTTCAGTCAAAGTGCCGGAGCTTTGATGAAGTGCAGGTTTCCCACTGAACACCACGTCTTTGTCCGCCGGCTGAACGTGTGCATGTTTACCCCGTTTTATACGACCCTGAACTCCACATTCTCATGTTTTGGCCGCGGTGCATGAGAACATACCGCGCTGTTTGCTCGACAGTGAACCCCTGTTCCCCCCCGCTGTGTGTTCCAAGCTCCGTCTTTTACGAGTCTCTGGGCTCCCGCTGGAAGCCAAATCTTCTCCACGGCTTACCTCGGCCTGACCCTCGCGGAAGGTGTGTGTTAGCTAGCGTGGAGCCGGCGGTGTCATCGCTACCTCAACCTGACCTGCTGTGTGTGTGTGTGTGTGTGTGTGTGTGTGTGTGTGAGGGTCGTTACCACCTCTTTACTTCAGACTCTAAACCGGCGTCTCCTTACAGTCCGTGTGTTTTTAACGTTCGGCCGGCGGATCAGGATTACCGCTAGCCGTAATCCCGGCCCCCCGACCACACGCCCTCCTCCTCCTCCTCCTCCGCTGTATAAATTATCGTGACGGCGACGTTTTTCACCCGCGCGCTTCAAAGGGCCGCGGCGGCGACGGGCGCGTTCGTCATTTTAACGGTTGGGTTGTGACGACGCCGACGACGGTCGCGGCGCCTCGTAGATCAAGAAGTTTCACGACCCGGACTGGACGTGAGAATTGAGTGAGAGAATCGAGTGAATCTGATACTTTGGGGGGGGAAAAATGAATCTGTCCAATAGATTTGTATCCGTCCGGCTGGTTTTAGGCGAAGGTTTATCACGAACACGACGCCGAAGGGTTTCGCCACCAGAGCAAAGGATTGTGGGGTTATGAGGTCGCCCTGTCGGGTGGTGGAGGGGCCAGGGTAGGTTAGGTTGGGTTAGGTTAGGTTTAGGTTAGAGTAGGTTAGGTTTGGGGTAGGTTAGACTTAGGGTAGGTTAGGTTTAGGGTTAGAGTAGGTTAGAGTTAGGATAGGTTAGGTTTGGTTTAGGGTAGGTTAGGTTTAGGGTTAGAGTAGGTTAGGTTTAGGATAGGTTAGGTTTAGGGTAGGTTAGGTTTAGGGTTAGAGTAGGTTAGAGTTAGGATAGGTTAGGTTTGGTTTAGGGTAGGTTAGGTTTAGGGTTAGAGTAGGTTAGGTTTAGGATAGGTTAGGTTTAGGGAAGGTTAGGTTTAGGGTTAGAGTAGGTTAGGTTTAGGATAGGTTAGGTTTAGGGTAGGTTAGGTTTAGGGTTAGAGTAGGTTAGAGTTAGGTTTAGTTTGGTTTGGTTTGGTTAGGGTTATAGTCAGGTTAGGTTACGGTAGGTTAGGTTAGGTTAGGTTAGAGTTAGGTTAGGTTAGGGTTAGGTTACTGTTAGAGATAGGTTAGGTTAGAGTTAGAGTTAGGTTACTGTTAGAGTTAGGTTAGGTTAGGGTTAGGTTAGGTATAGAGTTCAGTTAGGTTAGGTTAGGTTAGAGTTAGGTTAGGTTACGGTAGGTTAGGTTATGCTAGGTTAGAGTTAGGTTAGGTTAGGTTTAGAGTTCGGTTAGGTTAGGTGTAGAGTTAGGTTAGGTTAGGTTAGGGTTAGGGAAGGTTAGGTTAGGTTAGAGCTAGAGTTAGAGTTAGGTTAGGTTTAGAGTTAGGTTAGGTTAGGGTTGAAACCTGTATAAACCATCACTGTCGTCATTATCTGGGTGTTTGATGGAAAAACACTGACGGACAAAAAACTTTGTGACGATGAAGATGTAAAGGGGTAGAATTAAAAATACTATAATTTTTATCCTGTTTTCTAGTTTTTTAATTTTATAGATAATAATTTTAATAGATAGATAGATGGATAGATAGATAGATGGATAGATGGATAGATAGAGGTTCACTATGGTAAAGCCACCTAGAAAAGATTGTGTTGCAGGTGATGCTATGTAAATAAATTAAAATTAAAAGAAGTAAGTAAGTAAATAAATAAATAAAAATAAATAAATAAATAAATTCTCCACCTATAAAATGCTCCAGCTGCAGGCGGCGCCATGTAAATAAAGTCAAGTGGAAAACTCGGGTTTAGTCTTTCGACATTCGTTTTCACACAAATAAAGCTCAACGGTTCATTTTCTCAAAACTCCAATCCACCAGGCGGCGTGGTCGTCGCCACGGCGACGGACCAGGACAAGACAATCCCCATACGTCGGTCTAAAAACGTTAAAACATGACCACGTGTGGGGAGGGCGACTCGCCCGGCGGGGGGGAAAATAACCTCCACCTCCCCCGTCACAGATGGATTTCCAAGCGCAGCCTTGAGCGCCGCCGCGGCTAACGCTAGCGCCGCATACCGCTAGCGCCGTAATGACACACGGCCCGACCGCAGAGGCTTCGCAGACCTTCCGCCTTCACCGCCGCACGCGTGCGTGGATTTAATTTTTCCGTGTGGATTTACACGCTCGCATTGGAGGCCGTCCCTCGTCGCCGCGGCGACGAAAACCAGCCGAGTCGGGAACATTTTAAAAAAAGGTGAAGATTTGTTTTGGAGTTAAGGCGCGGGGAGTTTGAAAGGTTCGGAGAGCAGACGGTGGGGGGGGGGGAGGGGGTGTCCCCGAAAAACCATGGAAACCATGTGTGTGTGTGTGTGTGTGTGTGTGTGTGTGTGTGTGTGTGTGTGTGTGTGTGTGTGTAACGTCTGGTCTAATGCAGTCTGACCATGGAAGCTCCACAGAGGAAGCCGTGGTGTCGTCTTCTCTTCTTCATGGTAGAAAGCAGACCATCCTTCGCACACCACACACACACACACACACACACACACACACACACACACACACACACACACACACACACACACACACACACACACACACACACACACACACACACACACACACACACACACACACACACACACACCTTACGGTTTTTGCCACAATCGGCATTTATTCCCTCAAAACGTCCGATGGCGGCGGCGGTTTAGCTGTAATCAGGTCGACGTCAGCGTTAAACAACTTCAGCCACTCGAGAGCGGCGAGAAAACAAAAAGTCTGTGTTTCGTTAAGTTGCTCCATTAAATGATCCACCTCATTGTCGTTTTCGTCTCTTAGCATAGCGGGCTAGCTAGCTCGTCACCCAGAAATCCTGTGTTTCCGCGTTAAAACATGTATTTTCTAGTTGGACCTCAGTTGAAAACTATTTTTTGAAATTTGTTATCAAAAAATTTAAAGTTTTGAAAAATGTGATGTTTGAGCTTTTTGTTCAAACCAGAACCGCCCACCAGGGGGCGCCACCTCAAAAACGGGAGGTTCTGACTGCCGTCGCCACAGGAGGCTAATATCAAGTTTAGCAGTTAGCCGCTAAATGAACTAGTACAAACGCTGACCCCTCCCCCCCACCGTCCATGTTATTTACAAATGAGACTGTATTTCAGAGTAAAACCTCTGGGGGGCGCCGCTCTGAAACGTGGATGTTTGTAGACGTGTCCAATGTCGTTTTGTAGTTTTATTTCTCATGCGAGCAAAGGACCGCTAAGCTATCGCGGCGCTGTCGCCGTGAGCAACTCTGCTTTCTGATGTTTAATTACATTTGTTGGGTTTTAATTACATTTAAATATATATATGATTATATAGTTAATTTATTGACGCCAGAAAATGGGCGTGACAATGAGATGTATAAAACGAACATTTTGCTATAATAAAAATTTTTTTTTTTTACAATCAAGGGTTATTATTTATTTATTTATTTATTTATTTATATGTTTGTCTTGATATTTCTGCTTTGCTGAACCAGAATGGAGCCGATCCAGGAAAAGGTATTTGAAAAATCTCTCCCCACCTGAGTTTTACTATACATACTATATACTTTATACTTATGTAAATATATGTTTATTCAGTGAAGTACGACCTGAAACGAGGTGGTCCTAATGTTTTGGCTGACGGGGGTTTGAGTCGACGCCTTTTTAAAAAATATTTTTTTTTTTTTTTTTTTTTTTTATCAACAGCCCTGATTTTACGAGCACAGATCTGTAAATAAAGAAAAGTGATTGCGCAATAAACGCGTGTGTGTGTGTGTGTGTGTGTGTGTGTGTGTGTGTGTGTGTGTGTGTGCTATAAAGCCATACAAGAATGTACTTTCACTCTTTAATGAGATTCATCAAAACGGCGAAGGCGTCGACAAACAAACCTCTTCACACGCGAGGCTCGGGGGTACGTGGGGGGGGGGGGAGAGGGGGAGGGGGGAGGGGGGGGGATGGGGGGGGCAGATTCTTGAATCAACGCATAGATGCCCCGAGCTGCGGGGGCAATTAAAAAGCAGCATGGATTCATTTTTCAAGCCTTCGTTAAAAACAAGGAACGTAATATTGTCCTGAAAAGTTACCAGGTGAACTCGTTTGTCCGTCGACCGAGAGAAATAAATACTTTATCTCATACTTTATCAAGTTTTACGGGCATTTTTTTCCAATGTAAACCATGAAAAAATCTAAGTAAAAAACAAAAACAATCAAGTTCAAAATATTGGTTAAGACACTTCTGTTGAATGCTAAGGACCAGATTTCGCTTTAGCATTAGCATTAGCGTTAGCGAAAGAGGGCCCCTTCCATTAAAGTGTGTCGGTGTGAAGATTTCAGCGAACTGCCGTGTTAATCCGTAGTAGCATTAATGCTAGCCTGTATGAGGTGTAGCCGCTAATTAGCATTAGCATAATGAAAAAGCTTTTTGTCTCATTGAAATGATCTCGTTTATTGAAGGAGCGACTCAATTATCTCAGTCATTAACATTCAGTTAGCATTAGCATGTAGCCCCTGTGACTGCAAGATTATAGAGCATCTTCCTCTAACACCAGATTATAGAGCATCTTCCTCTAATCCAGATTATAGAGCATCTTCCTCCTCTAACACCAGATTATAGAGCATATTCCTCCTCTAATCCAGATTATAGAGCATCCACCTCCTCTAACATCAGATTATAGAGCATCTTCCTCCTCTAATCCAGATTATAGAGCATCCACCTCCTCTAACATCAGATTATAGAGCAGCTTCCTCCTCTAATCCAGATAATAGAGCATCTTCCTCCTCTAACACCAGATTATAGAGCATCTTCCTCCTCTAACACCAGATTATAGACCATCTTCCTCCTCTAACACCAGATTATAGAGCATCCACCTCCTCTAACACCACATTATAGAGCATCTTCCTCCTCTAACACCAGATTATAGAGCATCTTCCTCCTCTAACATCACATTATAGAGCATCTTCCTCCTCTAACACCACATTATAGAGCATCGTCCTCCTCTAATCCAGATAATAGAGCATCTTCCTCCTCTAATCCAGATTATAGAGCATCTTCCTCCTCTAACACCAGATTATAGAGCATCTTCCTCCTCTAACATCAAATTATAGAGCATCTTCCTCCTCTAATCCAGATTATAGAGCATCTTCCTCCTCTAACACCAGATTATAGAGCATCTTCCTCCTCCAACACCAGATTATAGAGCATCCTCCTCCTCTAACACCAGATTATAGAGCATCTTCCTCCTCTAACACCAGATTATAGAGCATCCCCCTCCTCCAACACCAGATTATAGAGCATCCTCCTCCTCTAACATCAGATTATAGAGCATCTTCCTCCTCCTCTGAGGTGGAGAAGTGAAAAGACACAGAAACACGTTTTACACCAACCAAAGCAGTGAAATATAAAGAAAACCCCAACGTGGGTGGAGCGCCAGCCTCAGGATGAGACGTGACGGCGTCGTGGCGAGTGGAGGACGAGGGCGAGAGGAGAACGAGGGCGAGTGGAGAACGAGGGCGAGTGGAGGACGAGGGCGTAGCGTTACAGGGAGAGAGGAGATTTAGTGACGGAGGTAAAACTGAGGTTTTGTGTTCGAATGCGGTGAAATTCTGTCGTTTCGATTCACCTTGAGTCTCTCAGGCCGCCGCGTAAATCTACACTGTTTTCCTTCACTGGAATATTCCTCTGACCACACACACACACACACACACACACACACACACACACACACACACACACACACACACACACACACACACACACACACACACACACACACACACACACACACACACGCACACGCACACGCACACGCACACGCACACACACACTCGTTTGGTCAGTAATGGAAACGCGTCCAGGTATAGAATTAGGCTCCGCCCACACGAGCCACAACTAGATTTATTCCTCCCGGTGTTTCCACCGTGACCACGGAGCCTCAGAGGGTGCAGTACCTCCACCAGGCCTTTAGGGGCGCTGCAGGTACAACAGAAATGCACATAGACACGGACCACATAGAACTATAGAAGTAGATTCCTGTTCATCCTGGACGTCTTTGGCGTGTTTACAGAGTACTTATGGCGTGTTTATCAAGTACTGAGTACTTAAAGTGTTCTTATAGCATGTTAATAAAGTACATACAGTGTACTTATAGCATGTTTATAGAGTACATACAGTGTACTTATAGCATGTTAATAAAGTACATACAGTGTACTTATAGCATGTTTATAGAGTACATACAGTGTACTTATAGCATGTTTATAAAGTACATACAGTGTACTTATAGCATGTTAATAAAGTACATACAGTGTACTTATAGCATGTTTATAGAGTACATACAGTGTACTTATAGCATGTTAATAAAGTACATACAGTGTACTTATAGCATGTTTATAAAGTACATACAGTGTACTTATAGCATGTTAATAAAGTACATACAGTGTACTTATAGCATGTTTATAGAGTACATACAGTGTACTTATAGCATGTTTATAAAGTACATACAGTGTACTTATAGCATGTTAATAAAGTACATACAGTGTACTTATAGCATGTTTATAGAGAACTTATAGAATGTTTATAAAGTACTTCGTGTACTTATAGCATGTTTATAGAGAACTTAAAGTGTACTTCTAGCATGTTAATAAAGTACATACAGTGTACTTATAGCATGTTAATAAAGTACATACAGTGTACTTATAGCATGTTTATAGAGTACATACAGTGTACTTATAGCATGTTTATAAAGTACATACAGTGTACTTATAGCATGTTAATAAAGTACATACAGTGTACTTATAGCATGTTTATAGAGAACTTATAGAATGTTTATAAAGTACTTCGTGTACTTATAGCATGTTTATAGAGAACTTAAAGTGTACTTCTAGCATGTTAATAAAGTACATACAGTGTACTTATAGCATGTTTATAGAGTACATACAGTGTACTTATAGCATGTTTATAGAGAACTTAAAGTGTACATATAGCATGTTTATAGAGTATTTAAAGTGTACATATAGCATGTTTATAGAGAGCTTATAGCATGTTTATCAAGTACTGATAGCGTACTTAAAGTATACTTATAGCATGCCCATCACTATTACATATTATACATAAATTCTTTTTTTTTCAATAAAAAAAACCCTTTTTAAATACAACACTGTCATTTCGAGGTGCTTTTAACTGTGAATTACACATAACTTCAAAGAATCAGATAACGTGGCCAGATACTGCGGATAAATGGTATTTCTGTACTGTGTGTGTGTGTGTGTGTGTGTGTGTGTGTGTGTGTGTGTGTGTGTGTGTGTGTGTGTGAAGAAAAAACATCGGTGCCACGAGCAAAATATTGAGCTTTCATAACCGTCTTCCAGGAAGACATCAAAGGTTGTGACCTCCATCACCTCCATCTATCTCTGGGGTGTGTGTGTGTGTGTGTGTGTGTGTGTGTGTGTGTGTGTGTCCTCTCCAGATAGCATCTCTTATCTCCTGTGGCCCAGGTTTTATTGTAAACGGCTGCAGCTTCACCTGCCAGACAACCTCCTGGCCTCTGCTTCACCCCGGCTGCTGCGGCGCTGCAGAGGAAGGTGGAGGCCCAGATGAAAGGTGGAGGCCCAGATGAAAGGTGGAGTCTCTCCCCAGACAGAGCAGATTCTCTCCGTACGCTCAGACACTCAAGGGGAGTTTGTTTGGGAAGCAACAGGAAGCAACAAGACGAGACGCAACTTTCAACTGTGGTGAAACGAAAACAGCACAAAGACGTAGGTGGAGTGAACCTGACCTGATGGAGCAACTCGCCTCCACCTGGCTGGTCTGGGTTGGTTACTGGCAGCTCGTGGCTTTTGTCCAGTTCTGTTGGGTTTTGTTTAGTTTGGGGTTTTGTTGAGTTTTGTCAAGTTTTGGATTTTGTTGTTTTGTTTAGTTTTGGGTTTTGTCAAGTTTTGGATTTTTGTTGAGTTTTGTTTAGTTTTGGGTTTTGTCAAGTTTGGGATTTTGTTGAGTTTTGTTTAGTTTTGGGTTTTGTCAAGTTTGGGATTTTGTTGAGTTTTGTTTAGTTTTGGGTTTTGTCAAGTTTTGGATTTTGTTGAGTTTTGTTTAGTTTTGGGTTTTGTCAAGTTTTGGATTTTGTTGAGTTTTGTTTAGTTTTGGGTTTTGTCAAGTTTTGGATTTTGTTGAGTTTTGTTTAGTTTTGGGTTTTGTCAAGTTTTGGATTTTGTTGAGTTTTGTTTAGTTTTGGGTTTTGTTGAGTTTTGTCAAGTTTTGTATTTTGTTGAGTTTTGTTTAGTTTTGGGTTTTGTCAAGTTTTGTATTTTGTTGAGTTTTGCTTAGTTTTGGGTTTTGTCGAGTTTTGGATTTTGTTGAGTTTTGGGTTTTGTTGAGTTTTGTCAAGTTTTGGATTTTGTTGAGTTTTGTTGAGTTTTGGGTTTTGTCAAGTTTTGTATTTTGTTGAGTTTTGTCGAGTTTTGGATTTTGTTGAGTTTAGTTTAGTTGAGTTTTGTCAAGTTTTGGATTTTGTTGAGTTTTGTTGAGTTTTGGGTTTTGTTGAGTTTTGTCAAGTTTTGGATTTTGTTGAGTTTTGTTTAGTTTTGGGTTTTGTCAAGTTTTGGATTTTGTTGAGTTTTGTTTAGTTTTGGGTTTTGTCAAGTTTTGGATTTTGTTGAGTTTTGTTGAGTTTTGGGTTTTGTCAAGTTTTGGATTTTGTTGAGTTTTGTTGAGTTTTGGGTTTTGTCAAGTTTTGGATTTTGTTGAGTTTTGTTTAGTTTTGGGTTTTGTCAAGTTTTGGATTTTGTTGAGTTTTGTTTAGTTTTGGGTTTTGTCAAGTTTTGGATTTTGTTGAGTTTTGCTTAGTTTTGGGTTTTGTTGAGTTTTGTCAAGTTTTGTATTTTGTTGAGTTTTGTTTAGTTTTGGGTTTTGTCAAGTTTTGTATTTTGTTGAGTTTTGCTTAGTTTTGGGTTTTGTCGAGTTTTGGATTTTGTTGAGTTTTGGGTTTTGTTGAGTTTTGTCAAGTTTTGGATTTTGTTGAGTTTTGTTGAGTTTTGGGTTTTGTCAAGTTTTGTATTTTGTTGAGTTTTGTTTAGTTTTGGGTTTTGTCAAGTTTTGGATTTTGTTGAGTTTTGTTTAGTTTTGGGTTTTGTCAAGTTTTGGATTTTGTTGAGTTTTGTTTAGTTTTGGGTTTTGTTGAGTTTTGTCAAGTTTTGTATTTTGTTGAGTTTTGTTTAGTTTTGGGTTTTGTCAAGTTTTGTATTTTGTTGAGTTTTGCTTAGTTTTGGGTTTTGTCGAGTTTTGGATTTTGTTGAGTTTTGGGTTTTGTTGAGTTTTGTCAAGTTTTGGATTTTGTTGAGTTTTGTTGAGTTTTGGGTTTTGTCAAGTTTTGTATTTTGTTGAGTTTTGTCGAGTTTTGGATTTTGTTGAGTTTAGTTTAGTTTTGGGTTTTGTTGAGTTTAGTTTAGTTTTGGGTTTTGTCAAGTTTTGTATTTTGTTGAGTTTAGTTTAGTTTTGGATTTTGTTGAGTTTAGTTTAGTTTTGGGTTTTGTTGAGTTTTGTCAAGTTTTGGATTTTGTTGAGTTTTGTTTAGTTTTGGGTTTTGTTGGGTTTTGTCAAGTTTTGCTGGGTTTAGTGGATTTTTTCAATATGTACAGTGTTTACACAGTAAACAGATGGCAAATAAATATATAAATAAACAAATAAACAATTAAAATAGGAATACTAATTGTGAAGTATCAGAGCCGGTACTGGTATCAGACCCGGTACTGGTATCAGACCCGGTACTGGTATCAGAGCCGGTACTGGTCTCAGACCCGGTACTGGTATCAGACCCGGTACTGGTATCAGAGCCGGTACTGGTATCAGACCCGGTACTGGTATCAGACCCGGTACTGGTATCAGACCCGGTACTGGTCTCAGACCCGGTACTGGTCTCGGTACACTTCTACCCACATTGTACAAACAACACAAGCTCAATCATAAGCTACACAAAAAAATGTTTAATATATTTCATGGAAATATATTTCCACAAAATAAGCCTCTATTTGATAACATCTATTTCAACAAGCCTGAAAAGAGGAAGGAAGAAGTAGAACGTATTTACTTCTACCGCTTCTTCAATATTCACATTTCTTTTCTTTCGGTTGAACTGAGGAGAAGCGTCAGTGTTTAAAAGGTTCTTTTTCAAACTGTGTTCTTCTGTGGCCTCCTGAACTACAACCAGTTCAGACCACAACATTAAACCCTCCACAACATGTTTCTCTTTATTACCATTTCCAGTATATTTGTCTACTTCAAAGGGACTGACGGACATTTGGGAAACATTGCTTCTCGTAAAGGCCAGAATTAAAATAAAGAGAAAGAAAGGAGGAAAAGAAAATTAAGCCCATTTCCCACAATGCCACACAATTAGTTAAACATTCACGAAGGACCCGATTCGCTCTGGTCGGGCCTCGGTTTGCTCCGGATCAAAGAGGCGCGTCGCGGGACTTCAAAGCGAGCCGCCGGGAAAAGCCTTTTGAACGTCCGTCGCCAGTCTTACGTCTTTTGCGGTGCTGGCGGACCGACCGGCTTTGTTTGTGAGTGAAGTGAGGAAACAAAAGCGGCGCGGCTCCGGGTTCCTCTCTGATTCCATCTGCTTGATTTCGCCGGCCGATACACCGAGTCTGGTCGCCGCACTGTAAACATCCTCTTGTATTTAGTCTGTCGGCTTGTTGTTGTTGTTGTTGTGGGTTTGCTTTGTTGACGCCAGGCCGCTTTGTTCGCCGGGACGTCGTCACTGCTGGAAGGTTGGGTTTTTTTTGTGCTTTTTTGTCGCGGGGCTTTCTGATGTGGACTGGATGACTGCACACAACTGACTTCTTGAGGCGCCATACACTCGCTCGCCACTAGTTGGAGCCAGAGAGCCAACACAATTTTAAAAGGTCCCATATTCTGCAGAATTCACTTTCTAAAGGTTGTCTAACAGGAATCTGTCCATATAGAGTGTGTATAAACATGCCTCTCATACAGGCAATTCAGAGATTTTCCCTTTATGACATCACAAAGGGATATAGCCACCTCTCTCTGGTGGTGGGTACTTTTACCACTATTCGCCCTGTGATATAAAATTAAGAGTGAGGGCCATTTTTTGCCCCTCCTTGCTAACAGACTAGACGCAGCTCATTAGCATTTAAAGGTACAGACACAGAAACAGCCTGTTCTCAGTTGAGCCACTAGAGGAACTTTTACACTGGGTGGATTTGGGGGAAATACTTTGACAGTTTCAAATACGGCGTGTAAACATGGGTTCTTTTGTTCCAGGAAAAACGGCGCCCCCTCGTGGGATGATAGGAAAATGACATTGTTTTCAGTGGCAGTGGAAACGGACATTTTATTAAAAAAAAATATTGACAAAAAGTAAAATGAACATTTAGTCAAAAAGGGACACTATCAATCTGCGTGTGCTCAGTATCTCGGCCAAATACACTTTTAAAAAAATTACGGGGGGGATTGAACCATTAAATACCCCGACCTGTTCTACCGACTGATCAAAGGCACGTCTCTTCAAGGTCCTTTGAAGGTCTTTGCCTGTATTTCCACCAGAGCCAAGAACTCTTAGGAGTCGTCTCTGTGTGTAAACTGATGAATGATAAATATATATACCGTTCATGTAAAAGTTCATGAGTAGGACTCTGGGAGGTTCTCTGTGTTTCACTGCAAAGCGAATCACCAGAACAACACTGGAAACGAGACGAGGATTCGCGGACCGGCGGATCCAGAATGCCAGAAATGTTGAAAGTTCTCCATATGATCAAAGCGCGATGTGGATAAATAGAGAAAAACAGCCGGCACACAGCTGCAGAGTTATTTCAATACGGTTGGAGGAATCCAACAAGATGTTCAGTATTCTAGAACCCTACCCTCCAAGACCCTACCCTCCAAGGCTCCTGAATCTTTCACTGAACGCAAGACATGGGCAGTAAAGGAATTCAAACCCTGGTTGAAGCTCTGGTGATTCTTCGTGGGATTTTTGGGGAAAGTTCTTCAAAACCGGCTTCAGACGACAAGAATACTGGAAGCAGAAGTTTCTTTTTTTCCACAAAGATCAGACCCAGGCAGAATCTTTTCGTGGTCCCAAATTGGACGCGTGTCCAACGTCTTTGGAAAGCGACCGCAGCCTCGTTGCGTTTCATCCGGCTTTCATGTTCCTGAAGCGAAACAGGCGTCCGCGATACCGGCGAGTACGAAGAGAGCACTTTTATACGTCCACTGCTCCACGAAACACCGTCAAACACCGTCGTGATACCCTTCATGGTTCCGTCAAAACTTCCACGGGGAACCAAGGGGATGAGTACCTGACCATCTAGGTTGGAAGTCCAGAAATGAGGTTTGGCGAATGTGTTTGACACGATTCTAGAATCAAACCCGACAGTAAAGACGAGGAACGGTGAGACGTCTGGGTTAAACATGGTTCGGTAGGCTACCCAAGATAACTGAAGCTGGTGAATAGGCTCCGCCCACATTTTTAACCATTACCTGTAAAGTTCCTCTCGCAGAATCTACGTCCAGCGGTTCAATTCCACGAAACATCCCGGAGTTTGTTGACATCTTAGCGTCACGGAAACTTTTCCCGGAGGAATCGTTTCTCAAGATCCGTTCGTAGACGATCTCAACTTGAAAAACCGTCAACGACCAGTTTCACCAACGTTTCAGACTTTTCTCGTCAACGACCAGTTTCACAACGTTTCAGACTTTTCTCGTAGCTTGAGAAAGTCTTTCATGTCTTTCAGGCCGAATCGGTCCAACGTTGATATTTTGGCTTCAGCTCCACCTTTGATGTCCCAGAAACCCTTGCGGCAGGTTTCCTGAGAAAACAAAATCCTCGTTTGTTGGCGACAGATTTCGTTTTTTACGTAAACATATCGACTTTGGTCAGATTTGGGAAACGGCCGGATGGAAATGAGCGACAGCGAGTGGAAGTAGAGTTTAAAAGGTTTTATTGGTAGAGTCGCGTTAAACACGCAGTCAGCTGCGACAGATTTAGCAACAGTAGCTAAAAGGGGCGGGGCTTAGCCAAAGGTTGTGAGTGAACACTGGGGATTTGTATTTTTTCTTTTTTTAGGGAACACGAACACAAAAAGTGGGTTATCTTTGTATTTAGGTGCTAAAACGAATTTTAGACAAACACATTGAAAACATGAAAATATACCAGTTAATTCAAACAAAACCTGAATCCAGCTTCTATTTGAAAGTGAAACCTGCGTCAGAGGACATCTGGCGGAGGTTTATTGAAGTTTGATTTGGACTCAAAACACGTCGGAAAAAAATCGGAACGGCGATAAAATTCCAACGTATAATTAAAAAAAAAATTTCCCCCAAAGGTCGACAATCAATTCCACATATTTTCCAACTCTTCCTGTATTCAGATTCAGTCTCACACCGAAACCTGCATGTGAACTCTTCACTGGAACTATCGTGACTCAGGGATGTGTGTGTGTGTGTGTGTGTGTGTGTGTGTGTGTGTGTGTGTGTGTGTGTGTGTGTGTGTGTGTGTGTGTGTGTGTGAGAAAGAGTCAGGTGTCAGTTTTACCCCCTGAACGACCCAACCTGGGAATGATCTAGTCTCAGCGGGGGAAGCCAGAACTGCTCCTCAGTGTGTGTGTGTGTGTGTGTGTGTGTGTGTGTGTGTGTGTGTGTGTATACACAAAGGTGTGTTGAATGTGTGTGTGTGTGTAACCCAGAGATGACTCACAAACCATCTGGAGACCAGATGCAGGTTAGAAAGCTGCGTCTCTCTCTCTCTCTCTCTCGCTCTCTCTCCTTAGTTAACCCGTGACCTTTGACCTCTACATGGTGGCGTGTGTGTGTGTGTGCGTACCTTGGTGGCTGAGTAAACGCCGGGGTCGCGACCTCTCCCGGAGGTGCTGAACTCTCCCCCGGTGACCTCCACAGTTCAAGTTCACTAATTGGCCCCCGTTCCCACTCAAGGAGGCTCCGCCTCCCCGCCGACGCGTCCGGTGAGGGATTCTGGGAAGCTGACCTTTGACCCCCCCCCCAGCCACGGGCTTGTTCCTAATGGGAGGGGATCGGGGGAAAACATGACCCGAGTGTCGCCCATCTCCAGATCAGTCACACACTTGTTTCTACATCATTTGAATTTTTCACCATTAAACTAGTTATTAAATTATGAAGCAAACATCTATCCAGCAAAAACAACCAGCTAACTAATAAATATGTCATTTACAGGAAGTAAATAATCAAAAATCGAATTAATATATAAAAAAGACCCCACCAAGGATATTAAATAAAAACAGTCTTACACTAAAATCGAAATAGTGCATGAAAATCAAATTGCAAGGTAGTAAAAAGACTTAAAAATATAAAAGTAACTGATAATGTGTTTAGAATTTTTTGGTTTTTGAAAACCTGTGATTTCAAATGAACAATAAGATGACAAAATATGCAGGAAAGAGTGTGAAGACAGAAACAAGCCAAAAAAAAATAGGTAAACAAGAATTAAATAACTGTTATTCTAATGTGTGTCACTGTATTTTAGCACTGTAAGGCATTCTTTTTAAATTTACGGTACATCTTGCATTACAAGTTACTGAAATACTGCAAAGAAAAACAAACAAGAATTTTTGTTTACAGGATGTAAAATGAGTTTTATGTAAATTGAACTAAAGTGTGTTATTCTTCATTATTTAGTTGTGTAGGCACTTTACCTAAACCTCTAATCGTCATGAATCACTTGATATATCGATATATAAATGTTTGTTTTCGGTCGAAACAGGTTTTTGAAAGCGTTTTATAATTTCTAATAGAAAGTTACCGGTTCAGTCCACAGCTGCAACTAATTACAAGTAATTTCATTAAATCCAAAGAAAGTCCGAATTCAACACAATTGCATGGAAATGTAAACTTTGTGTTTAAATGTGACTTACCGTTTCCAGGGATTTCTTTGTTTCTCGTGTCCATCGCGAAGAAAAACGTCCAGAAAAATCCACTTTGGGAACTAAAAAACAAAGTTTTCTCTGCAGTCCGGAAGTCGCCGGAGAATTTCCACAATTTTACGTTTCCTTCGGTGTTACGAAGAAACTCCGCCAGCCGCGCCAACATCTGACGGCTCAAACTGTTACGTGAAGCGATATTAACAATTCGGCCTGTTTTGTTTTAAATAGTAAACCTCTGTGATTACACAATTTTAATTTGTTTGTTTTTTTTAAACACAGATTGTGACGCTAACGCCGATGGTGCGTTCAGGCGCACTGGGCGGAAGTGCGGATGTGTCATTTCCGGTTGGTAATAAAAACAAAAACAAAAAAAACCCACCTCAAAACTTTAAAATTCTCACTTAAAACTCAACGCAAATACATTTAGGTCCAGTTTACATGAAAACTTGTATTTAAAAAAATAATAAATCGGAAAAATCTGACTTTGTTAGCGTAGCATGCATAAACCACGAATACTACAATACCATAGTTTTAAGATTTTTTAAGGGGGGGGGGGGGGCTCTAAGAATAAAATGCTTTCCTTTATTAAGTGTAACATAAATTCCTGTGGACATAAATGATTTTTTGAAAACTGGTTCACCCATGTTGTTTCATATACTGTCTGTCTGATGTCTAGAACTCTAATTAGCAGAAAACATTCAACCTTCATCTTCACTATTTCGGAATCATAATGAGTCGTAATCGAGAGGAAATCAAGTGGTTATTTAATTATTTATTTAAATAACTGTGCTACTGCCAGTTTGTCAACATCACCGCAGTTAGCCGTGCGCTAACGTACCTTTGATGCTTTCCAACTGTGTTTTTCCGTCGTCGACAAGGTGGAACCCACCGAGTACAAATGTGTCTTGAGTTGGCATCGACTACTGCAAATGAACCTAATTAACCGTCCTTTGGAGGGTCATGAAACTCCCGACAGACGCATTAGTACTCGACATTCCCTAAATTGGATGCATGAGCTGTTTGCTAGCAGCCTCTTCCAAACCCTCCTCCTCCTCCGGAGCTCCCGGCTGTAATCGACCCCAGCCCACCCCGGAGAGAGAGAGAGAGAGAGAGAGAAAACGAAAAAAAAAACTCAAGCTAAACAATAAGATAATAATGAGATAACTGTATCTATTTGACAGTTTGTTGGGAGGCGCGCTGTGGGAACCGAACAAGGAGAAGGAAAAACCGCAATGTTTTCCGCAACAAAGACGATCCATCACGGCGGGAGCACGCCGTGTTTACACGCCATCAAACGCTCCTCCAACAAACACCGACCCCGAGCCCTACCAGTAACTCATCAGCATAATAGCGCTCGTGTGTAATGTGTGTGTGTGTGTGTGTGTGTGTCTCTGGTGTACCAGTAAAACCTGAACGCAGCGAGACGACAGAGATGGAATTCTGTGCGTCGCTCGGCCAAAATGTTCGGGTTTCACCCCGAGAGGAGGTGAGTCCGCACGTGGGCTGGCGAGGACCGACACACTTACATTTGAAGATCGTTTTGGGATTGTTCTCGTGTGTGTGTGTGTGTGTGTGTGTGTGTGTGTGTGTGCTGATTAGCGATGACCTGAGGCGACTGGATCGTAACTCCTGATTGGACATGAAAGCTGTTTAGCGCTCGGTGAAGACGACTTGAGGGCTGATTGGGCGAACGGCGCGGAAACGGAGCCTCAAATACAACAAATAAAGACGTTGAATGTTCTGTTAGCGTCCAGAACAAAAGGCTTTTCCGGGACTTTAGCGCACGTTAGCATTCCGCCGTCCTCACAGGATCCTAACCGACTCGTCAATGAGCACGGAGACGCGTTTCTACCGACGGAATCTAGAACCGCAAAGGAGCTCCGGCCACATTCTGCTCTATGTGGAGATCATGAAGAGCTTCATCTACGGTGTTACACATTCACCCATTCATGCATACATTCACACATATTCCAGATTATAGAGCATCTTCCTCCTCTAGCATCAGATTATAGAGCATCGTCCTCCTCTAATCCAGATTATTGAGCATATTCCTCCTCTAATCCAGATTATAGAGCATCTTCCTCCTCTAACATCAGATTATAGAGCATCTTCCTCCTCTAATCCAGATTATAGAGCATCTTCTTCCTCTAATCCAGATTATAGAGCATCTTCCTCCTCTAACATCAGATTATAGAGCATCTTCCCCCTCTAACATCAGACTATACAGTATCTTCCTCCTCTAACATCAGATTATAGAGCATCTTCCTCCTCTAATCCAGATGATAGAGCATCTTCCCCCCCAACATCAGATTATAGAGCATCTTCCTCCTCTAATCCAGATTATAGAGCATCTTCCCCCTCTAACATCAGACTATACAGTATCTTCCTCCTCTAACACCAGATTATAGAGCATGTTCCTCCTCTAACGTCAGACTATAGAGCATATTCCTTCTCTGATCCAGATTATAGAGCATCTTCCACCTCTAACGTCAGACTATAGAGCATCTTCCTCTAACACCAGATTATAGAGCATCTTCCTCCTCTAACATCAGATTATAGAGCATCTTCCTCCTCTAACGCCAGATTATAGAGCATCTTCCTTCTCTGATCCAGATTATAGAGCATCTTCCACCTCTAACGTCAGACTATAGAGCATCTTCCTTCTCTGATCCAGATTATAGAGCATCTTCCTCCTGTTCTATTTAAAAAGCACAGAAGTGGACTGTAGTGAATGAGATATGGAACAAGTGACGGGAGCCGCTGCTCCACGCTGGCGTCCCTCTAGGTGACATTTCCATGAACCGGGTCCTGATGTTCTTCAGATGAACAGAGGAGAGAGAGAGAGAGAGAGAGAGAGAGAGAGAGAGAGAGAGAGAGAGAGAGAGAGAGAGAGAGAGAGAGAGAGAGAGAGAAGAAACAATAGCAATGTGCTGGGCAGATGTCTCTTTCTCAACACTCACGGTGGTGAAAAGTTTTTTCCGTCATGGCGGCGCGGCGGCGGGTTCGGCGGCGCGTGTCGTTTCCCGTCCGTTCTTACGGGCCGGAAAAAAAACCCGACACCTACGTTCTGCAGCGTGACGCTACGTGAGTCGACGGCCGGCCGGGAAACTTAGCGGCGTGTCGCCACACGGTGGGAATTCTATCCCAGAAATTCAGTGGGGTTTTTTTTTTTCACTGGCAGACGAGGTGAGTGACGGAGTGAAGGAGGGATGAAGGAGGGATGAAGGAGGGATGAGATTAACAATCTGCCGTCTGATCTTTCCCCCTTCCGCGGAACTCCGGTGCTCCAGAGGAGGAAATGAAGGAGTTCCTCGTTAATCCGGGGTGGAATTTCTCAACAAACACTCCTGAGCTCTCGCAACACATTTGAAATTAAAGAGCTGATTTGTGTTGTTTTTTTTAAGGATTATTTGGTGTTAGAGGGATTTTTTTTTAGACGTGTCACATGACCTGTCGCCCTGATGGGATGGCGAGGAGTCTGGAGCAAAGTGGAGCCAGGAGTGGAGTCGACCCCCCCCCCCCCCCTCCCCCCCACCCCCCCCCGGGGAGACGATGATGTGTGATGCAGCTAATTGGGCCAATTTGTACTTCCTGTTCGCCTCCTATAAAAACACACACACTAATTCAAAGGGGCGCGAATGAGACGTGTGAGCGCTGCTTCCTGTCTGCCGCCGCCGCCGGCGTCACCGGGAGACACACTGGAGGATAGAACAGGATAGAATAGAATAGAATAGGATAGAATAGAGTGGGATGGAACGCGGTGGAAAAGAAAAGAAAAGAAAAAATAGTATAATGCAATGAAATAGAATAAAGAAAAGAAAGAACAAAGAGAAAAGAACTGAAAACAACAGAAATCAAGAGCATGACTGGATTAAAAACAAGGAAAAGAAACCGGAATAAAGAACATAAAATAGACAATAATTGAAAGTATAGAATAGAATGGAAAACACAATAGAAAACAATTGATTGAATACAATGAGCCCTGGAGCACAGCAGTAGCAGTAGCAGTAGCCGTAGCAGTAGCAGTAGCAGTAGCAGTAGCAGTAGCCGTAGCCGTAGCAGTAGCAGTAGCAGTAGCCGTAGCAGTAGCAGTAGCAGCAGCAGTAGCAGTAGCAGTAGCAGTAGCAGCAGCAGTAGCAGTAGCAGTAGCACCAGCAGCAGTAGCAGTAGCCGTAGCCATAGCAGTAGCAGTAGCAGCAGCAGCAGTAGCAGTAGCAGTAGCAGTAGCCCTAGCCATAGCCATAGCCATAGCCGTAGCCGTAGCCGTATCCGTAGCTGTAGCAGTAGCAGCAGCAGTAGCCGTAGCCCTAGCCGTAGCCGTAGCGTAGCTGTAGCCGTAACAGTAGCAGTAGCAGTAGCAGTAGCAGTAGCAGTAGCCGTAACAGTAGCAGTAGCAGTAGCAGTAGCAGTAGCAGTAGCCGTAGCCGTAGCAGTAGCAGTAGCAGTAGCAGTATTTCGGTCATCAGATACAAAACACCTCAGATCGTTTCCCAGAAAGTCTCTTTTCTTCTTCTTAATGGAGCAACGGATTCGGTGAGTTTTCGAAAAGTTCCACCTCCAGAGCCGTTGCCGTGTCAACGGACAAACAAGGATGCACTGTTTTGCCTTTTTCACTGGACGTCACTGTGGACGAGCTGAGGGACGAGCTGAGAGACGAGCTGAGGGACGAGCTGAGGGACGAGCTGAGAGACGAGCTGGGAGACGAGCTGGGAGACGAGCTGAGAGACGAGCTGTAAGACGAGCTGAGGGACGAGCTGAGAGATGAGCTGAGAGACGAGCTGAGAGACGAGCTGAGGGACGAGCTGAGAGACGAGCTGAGGGACGAGCTGAGGGACGAGCTGGGAGACGAGCTGAGGGACGAGCTGAGGGACGAGCTGAGAGACGAGCTGGGAGACGAGCTGAGGGACGAGCTGAGAGACGAGCTGAGGGACGAGTTGGGAGACGAGCTGAGAGACGAGCTGAGGGACGAGCTGAGGGACGAGCTGAGGGACGAGCTGAGAGACGAGCTGAGGGACGAGCTGAGAGACGAGCTGAGGGACGAGCTGAGGGACGAGCTGAGGGACGAGCTGAGAGACGAGCTGAGGGACGAGCTGAGGGACAAGCTGGGAGACGAGCTGAGGGACGAGCTGAGAGACGAGCTGAGGGACGAGCTGAGGGACGAGGTGAGAGACGAGCTGAGGGACGAGCTGAGGGACGAGCTGAGAGACGAGCTGGGAGACGAGCTGAGGGACGAGCTGAGGGACGAGCTGAGAGACGAGCTGAGGGACGAGCTGAGGGACGAGGTGAGAGACGAGCTGAGGGACGAGCTTAGAGACGAGCTGAGAGACGAGCTGAGAGACGAGCTGAGGGACGAGCTGAGGGACGAGCTGAGGGACGAGGTGAGAGACGAGCTGAGAGACGAGCTGAGAGACGAGCTGAGAGACGAGCTGAGGGACGAGCTGAGGGACGAGGTGAGAGACGAGCTGAGGGACGAGCTTAGAGACGAGCTGAGAGACGAGCTGAGAGACGAGCTGAGGGACGAGCTTAGAGACGAGCTTAGAGACGAGCTGAGAGACGAGCTGAGAGACGAGCTGAGGGACGAGGTGAGAGACGAGCTGAGAGACGAGCTGAGAGACGAGCTGAGGGACGAGGTGAGAGACGTTCCAATTCGCAGCAGCAGAAGAAGAAGAAGTGGTCAGGACCCTCTGAAGGAGACGACGTCTCCGACCGGGACCTCAAGACAGACAAACAAACAGACAGACGCAGGAAAAGCTGCTTTCATGTGCAGGTTTACGGAACTCCTGACGAACGTCTGTTGGACCCGTCCAGACACAACAAGACGCCGTTTCTCCGCTGGAGGACGGACGGCGGGTTTACTTCTCTGCGCCCGCAGTGTTTATTTGGCTCGTGGGACGACAAACAAGCCGTCTGTCGCCGGAGACGTTTTGTCCGAAGCTAAACAAGCCGTCCCTCCGGCGGCGCCGGCGGCCGGGTCGCCGCTCGTCGTGACGGGGAACCGAAGTACACTTTTTCTAAATTTTGGTTTGAGTCTGACATCTGTGTTTGCTTCCCAGGACGCTTGGATTCTCTGGCGTTTTCCCTTTTTTTCCCCCACAATGCGGCAACGAGCAACTTCAACCGTAGACGTGGCGAGTTCCTCCAACAAGGGAATCGAACCCGTGTTTTTCTCCGTGTCACGAGTTCCACTGTTGTTCAGTAATGGCGTCCGCTATGGAAGTAGAACTGTGCCGTCAGATTCTGAATTCGAATTTCAAATTCTGGATTTTTTTTTAACCATCGAAATCAGACTTTGAGTTTTAAAAACTGGCGAATTTCAAGTATGTATCTGTTTTTTTCTAAAAATATTCAGTGTGTAAAAGTTCAATGTGTGTAAAAATTCAGCTGCAAAAAAAAATTTGGTTGTAAAAAAATTCAGCTGATTTTAACAAATTCAACAAATTTTTAAAAAAATCTAATTTTTTTTACAGCTGAATTTTTACACACATTGAATTTTTACACACTGAATATTTTTAGATGTTGAAAAAAAAAAATTCGACAGCTTTTTAAAATTCAAAGTCTGATTTCGATGGTAAAAAAAAATTCTGACTTCGAAATTCGAATTCAGAATCTGGTGGCACAGTTTTACTTCCATAGTCGCAACGGCGATCAATTCAAAGGTTCCACCCCGGAATGATGACGAGTTGCTCCGAACAGCTTTTGAACACACGTTTGTCGGCGTCCCACAGGGTCATGTCACGGTGCCACTTTGGTTCACTTAATGGTGGAATTGTAGTAAAATATAAATTGAATGACGTAGAAAACCAAGGTAGAATATGCAAGTCAAAATATTCGTTTTTAAGTTGCTTTTATGAGGAAACATTTGAGCTAAAACACAATAATTCAATATGGAGGATAAACGTTGACGATGCTTTTTTTATTCCTGAATAAATTAAAATTTCAGACATATGATTTTTTTTAATATATGAGCAATCCTATAAGCTCCACATGCCTGTAAAATATATTTACAAATCCATATATAAGCCATTTAGTGACAATATGATTAATTAAAGTAGCTTTTTATGAAGTTTTTTTAACAGGAAGAAACTGCAGAACCACTTCAAGAGGACAGTGGCTAACTTTTTTTTTTTTTTTAAATCTCACTGAAAATATACTTGAGCGTGTAACTTTTCGTCGTCCTCAACTCAATTATAAGTATAAATATTGAAAAAGTTGAAAAATCTTCTTCTTTAGTACCGTCAGCGACCACCAGGGGGCCCATTGGGAATCACTGCATGAACACCAAGGAATCCCTTCAAGCTCTCTCTCTCTCTCTCTCTCTCTCTCTCTCTCTATCTCTCTCTCTCACACACATTTTTCACACCTGCCGCTCTTAAACGTCCCGACACTGCAGATATTAAACACCTCGCTGGAGGACGAGCCGGGGGACACAGAGGACATGTCCGTTCAGGACAAACTCCCGCTCTCATGGCCGCTCGGCTGTTTCCACTTCCTCTGGACGGACGGACGGACGGAGGCGTGCGGAAGTTTTCGGCAGTGCGTCGAGGTGATGGACACGAGACGATAAAGTCCTCAGAGACAAGGT
>NC_137672.1:18940924-18943424 GCF_963422515.1 Blennius ocellaris | reverse complement strand
TCTTCTGATGAAGTTTATTCAACTCGGGGCACCGAGACGCCGACGCCGTTCCGGCTGAGGCAGAATTCACACTGGACATCGACACACTTCAGCTTCCGCCGTTTCACCCTTTCATAACTCCACACGTTCAGGCAAATCAAGGTTTTTCTTAGCGGGGAGGAGGAGGAGGAGAGGAGGAGGAGGAGGAGGCTCTATAATCTGGATTCTAATGGTTCATGAATTTTCTGAGCTTGTTAGCTTAGCCACCGTGTCAGTCAGACGTTAGCTTGTTAGCTTAGCTACTGTAATCAGTCGGCTGTTAGCTCGTTGTCTTAGCCACCAGAGTAAGTCAGCTCTTTGTTTGTTTGCTTAGCTATCAGCATCAGTTGGCTGTTAGCTTTTTAGCTTAGCCACCGGCACCAGTGAGCTGTTAGCTTGATAGCTTATCAACCGGAATCAGTCAGCTGTTTGCTTGTGAGCTTAGCCACTGGCGTCAGTCAGCTTTTAGCTTAGCCACTGGCGTCAGTCAGCTTTTAGCTTATTAGCTTAGCCATTGGCATCAGTCAGCTATTAGCGTAGCCACCATCCATCACGTTTTGTAGTCCTGAAACATCAAAGTCTCTAGATCTGTCCCGGATCGCTCTGGAGTCCAGGATCAATGAATCCGTTCCGTTGAATAACAAATGAAGCCGATCGGGACAAAAACATTGATCCACATTGATTTATTTATTGATAAAACCCTCTTTGTCGCGGGACAACGGGCGGGAAGCGTCCCGGCGTCAGACCGCATGAAGTCCTCCCGATGAGCTAATGTGCTAACATTTCATAAACGGTAATACGAGGGATCACGGGTCCGTCCAAGTGGTCCGGTCTGCCTGCAGAGACGGAGCGGTTTTTTCAAAACAAGACTTTGTCTGACAGGAAAAATCTAATCCCCGGTGATCCACTTTGCACTTTGATCTTTTTCATTTTCCCCAGCAGAAAGCGGGATCACAGCGTTGGAACGGTGGGCCCCGAAACGATCCTAATAATTCTTTTATTGATCGTTTAACGGCGTGCGTCTGGGCCCGGCGATAGACCCCGAGTCCTTGATCCCGGATCCAAGGGTTTGATATTAAAAAGTTCCCGCCTGCGCGCCAGGACGGACGACATCTGCGAAGTTAATAGGCTTAATACCTGCGGTTAATCTGCGAGAGACGAATGATGTTACAGATACGCCGCTCGGGGGGCCCCGGCGCAGAGAGTCGCCGGCCAGCGACATCGTCGTTAAGGGTTTTATATCTCACGCGAGGTCCGGGCCGCCGCTGCCGCCGCCACCGCCGCTTCCAGGGTTTTGATCTAAAAAACAAAGGACACATTCCGCCACATCTGCGGAGACACTCAGGACCTCTCTCTCTCTCTTTTCCACTTTCTGCTCCGGGGGCGATCGAGGCCTCGTCCACAGGCGACTCGCCGGCGAGCGAGGGGAGGCGCCGTGCCGTCCGCTTCTCGGCCAACCTGCCCGTTGCCGCGGCAACGTTCAGCATCCCTTTGATCTCGGTGCTCGTGAGGGCGACTGTCCGCCGATGGGATTTGTTCAAGGAGGGAGAAAACAGTGGGCGGAGCTCTTAAAGTGGTTACTCTGGATTATAGAGGGAGGAAGATGCTCTATTATCTGGTGTTAGAGGAGGAAGATGCTCTATAATATGATGTTAGAGGAGGAAGATGCTCTATAATCTGATGTTGGAGGAGGAAGATGTTCTATAATCTGGATTAGAGGAGGAAGATGCTCTATAATCTGGTGTTACAGGAGGAAGATGCTCTATAATCTGATGTTAGAGGAGGAAGAGGCTCTACAATCTGGATTAGAGGAGGAAGATGCTCTATAATCTGGTGTTAGAGGAGGGAGATGCTCTACAATCTGGTGTTAGAGGAGGAATATGCTCTATAATCTGGATTGGAGGAGGAAGATGCTCTATAATCTGGATTAGAGGAGGAAGATGCTCTATAATCTGGATTAGAGGAGGAAGATGCTTTATAATCTGGATTAGAGGAGGAAGATTCTCTATAATCTGGACTAGAGGAGGAATAGTCTCTACAATCTGGTGTTAGAGGAGGAAGATGCTCTATAATCTGATGTTTAGGAGGAAGATTCTCTATAATCTGGATTAGAGGAGGAAGATTCTCTATAATCTGGATTAGAGGAGGAAGATTCTCTATAATCTGGATTAGAGGAGGAAGATTCTCTATAATCTGGATTAGAGGAGGAAGATGCTCTATAGTCTGGACGCGCTGATCGAAGACTTTCAGTATAAATGCGACCAAAATGAAGACAAAACAAAGTTTCCCGGTTCTGACTTCTGTTCTGCCTTCAGAGAAGAAGAAACCTCAGCCAGTCGCCGTCAATCTGCTTCAGCGAGACGGGAACAATTTGGAAACAACAAACAAACTGTCGTCTCAGATTAGCGCGGCGCGAATGGATTGGATCCGACCGTCGACTCTCCACTGCTCCGGGTTCCCGGGCGAGGCTCGTCCACCCACA
>NC_137672.1:18923799-18936299 GCF_963422515.1 Blennius ocellaris | reverse complement strand
CGTTAGCTCGTCTGCAGCCGCCGGTCGTTTCCTCAGATTAGCGCAGTGAAAACAGTCCAGCGCCTCACTAGCTTGATCGATTGCCGGCGTCTCGGTGTGAAAACATTGGCCCTGGAATCCGGCGGCAGCAGACACCTGCTGCACACGGCCGCCCTGCCAGTGTTTACCAGGGTGATTATGGTGCTGGATTCCTCTGGTCGGGCGAGATGGATGGATGTGAGAAGAGGGGTGGAGGAGGGAGGGGAGGGGGGGAAGGGCACTCAGAGGGCAGGAAAAGAACTGAGCAGAAAACTAAAGGTTTTAAACTTCTCCAGTGGAACTTTGAACTTTTCTCATACATGAAAGCCTTTTCAGTAGAAATACAGTCGCAAATTTACTTTATACTTTATATTTTCTTCACACTTGTAACTCTGACAATGAAAATCATGTGTGTAGTACCTCGTCTGGCCTGCGGGGGGCGTCTTAGAGGACGTTTTCATAATGAGGCACGAATTTAGATCCGGACAGTTTAAACAATAGCAGGAGTTTGTAGAGACGAGCTGGAAACAGTCGTGACAGAAAATATATACATGCATAATTCATATTAGTAAAGTGTCGCTAGATAAAGTAGCGTTACTATGGTAGCGTGACTATGGTAATGCTACAATGGTAACGCTACAGTAGTAATGCTACAATAGTAACACGACAATGGTAACGCTACAATAGTAACGCTACAATGGTAATGCTACAATGGTAATGCTACAATGGTAACGCTACAATAGTAACGCTACAATAGTAATGTTACAATGGTAACGCTACAATAGTAACGCTACAATGGTAATGCTACAATGGTAATGCTACAATAGTAACGCTACAGTAGTAACGCTACAGTAGTAATGCTACAGTAGTAATGCTACAATAGTAACACTACAATAGTAACGCTACAGTAGTAATGCTACAATAGTAACACGACAATGGTAACGCCACAATAGTAACGCTACAATGGTAATGCTACAATGGTAATGCTACAATGGTAACGCTACAATAGCAACGCTACAATGGTAATGTTACAATGGTAACGCTACAATGGTAATGCTACAATGGTAATGCTACAATAGTAACACTACAGTAGTAACGCTACAGTAGTAATGCTACAGTAGTAATGCTACAATAGTAACACTACAATAGTAACACTACAATGGTAACGCTACAGTAGTAATGCTACAGTAGTAATGCTACAGTAGTAATGCTACAATAGTAACACTACAATAGTAACGCTACAGTAGTAATGCTACAGTAGTAATGCTACAGTAGTAACACTACAATAGTAACACTACAATAGTAACGCTACAGTAGTAATGCTACAGTAGTAACACTACAATAGTAACACTACAATGGTAACGCTACAATAGTAACGCTACAATGGTAATGCTACAGTAGTAACGCTACAGTAGTAATGCTACAATGGTAGCACTACAATCGTGTGTGTGTGTGTGTGTGTGTGTGTGTGTGTGTGTGTGTGTGTGTGTGTGTGTGTGTGTGTGTGTGTGTGTGTGTGTGTGTGTGTGTGTGTGTGTGTGTGTGTGTGATTCAGACCAGATTGTGATTTCCTCCAGCAGCGAATTGGCAACTTCATTAAAACAACGTTTTATACGTCTCATCCAAGACCACAGTGACCAGCCAAGCACATTTGACCTCAACACACACACACACACACACACACACACACACACACACACACACACACACACACACACACACACACACACACACACACACACACACACACACACACACACACACATGGGGGAGTTGTGTAACACAGTTAACAGAAGAGCATCTCTGTTTCCAGATGGAAGGATGGAAAAAGTGATGAAGGGAGGACGACGCATACGGAGGAGAAGAGAAGACGGGATTCTCTCCTCTTCTCTCCTCACTTTGCTCTTTTTTCTGTTTTTCTTCTTCTGAGATACGGTGAAGATGATGAGTCATGTTCTGTTTGGCGGCAAATCTCCTCCGATGACCGAGGGATTATTATTATTATTATTATTATTATTATTATTATTATTATTATTATTATTATTATTATTTCTGTTTCTTTTAAGCCATAGTTGTTTTCTCTTTTGTAAATTAATTGAAACATTGGCGGGTTCGATTGTGTTAAATATGATGAGTTAATACAGAATATTACAGGGAACCGTCACGGAATTTTAACACTATTTTAACTCAACACTTTATATTGTTCATCACATTCACACACACACACACACACACACACACACACACACACACACACACACACACACACACACACGCACACACACACACACACACACGCCAAATTGAAAGGCTTTCAATTTGTTGCTCAAGGAAACTGAAACATTGAGAGAGAGAATGGTACTTTCGGTAATACATAACTTTTGGCAGTATCGTACCATATTGTACTGGACTGTACCACACAGTACCATACAGTATAGTACTGTACTGTACCATACAGTACCATACCATATTGTACTGTACCGTACGGCACCATACTGTATGGTACAGTACAGTACGATACTGTACCATACAGCACCATACCGTACTGTACCGTACAATACCATACTGTACCGTACAGTACAGTACAATAGTATACAGCACCATACCATACAGTACCATACCATATTGTACTGTACTGTACCGTACAACAGTACAGTACCATACTGTACTGTACTGTACTGTACCGTACGGCACCATACTGTACTGTACTGTACGGCACCATACTGTACTGTACTCTACCATACAGTACCATACCATACTGTACTGTACCGTATGGCACCGTATTGTACTGTAGTGTACTCTACCATGCAGTACCATACCATACTGTACTGTACCGTATGGCACCGTATTGTACTGTAGTGTACTCTACCATGCAGTACCATACCATACTGTACTGTACCGTATGGCACCGTATTGTACTGTAGTGTACTCTACCATGCAGTACCATACCATACTGTACTGTACCGTATGGCACCGTATTGTACTGTAGTGTACTCTACCATACAGTACAGTGACATAGCATACTGTACGGTACCGTACGGCACCGTACAGTACAGCACCGTACTGTACTGTACAGTACCGTACCGTAGGGTACAGTACCGTACCGTACGGCACCGTATTGTACTGTAGTGTACTCTACCATACAGTACAGCGCCATACCATACTGTACTGTACGGTACAGTACCGTACCATACAGCTCCATACCGTATGTTAGGCGTCACTCCGTCAGCGAAGGGTTAACGTGGTAGGAGCCGGTATTTCTGGAGAAAAAGAGAAGAGCCACAGTTTTTCTCTTCACTCAAGCGAAGCACCAAATTGAATTACTACAGAATTTCTCTCTGACTTTCTTGTCCTCTTCTTCCCTCGTTCCCTCGTTCCCTCCCTCCTTTCATCGCCTCCACCGTCCTCACCGCCCGCCTGGATCAAACCAGCTGTCGTCTTCTGCGCCGTCCCTCTCTCACGTCTTCCTCTTCCTCCGTCCGGCATCCTCCTATCCCTACAAGACCAGTTACCATGGCAACCAGGGGACAACAAACTGACAAAACAAAAAACTAACAAAACAAAACCAAAACAACAAAAAACAAAAACTAACAAAACAAAACAGAATGACTAAACAACAAAAAAACTAACAAAACAAAAAACAGAACAAAGCAAACCAAAACAATAAAAAACTAACAAAACAACATGAGAAAACAACAAAAAACAAAAAACGAACAAAACAAAACGAAACAAAAAACAGAAAGAAACAAAACCAAAACAACAAAAAACTAACAAAACAAAACAAAATGACTAAACAACAACAAAACTAACAAAACAAAAAAACAGAACAAAACAAAACCAAAACAACAAAAAACTAACAAAACAAAACAAAACAAAATGACTAAACAACAACAAAACTAACAAAACAAAAAAACAGAACAAAACAAAACCAAAACAACAAAAAACTAACAAAACAAAACAAAATGACTAAACAACAACAAAACTAACAAAACAAAAAAACAGAACAAAACAAAACCAAAACAACAAAAAACTAACAAAACAAAACAAAATGACTAAACAACAACAAAACTAACAAAACAAAAAAACAGAACAAAACAAAACCAAAACAACAAAAAACTAACAAAACAAAACAAAATGACTAAACAACAAAAAAACTAACAAAACAAAAAACAGAACAAAAAAACCAGAACTTGTTTTGTTTGAAGTTTTACTTTGTTGTTACGTCTTTGATTTGTCAGTCTCGTAAACAAATCGTCCTTCAAGGAACAAACAACGACGCCGAACTTCAACAGGACGAAACGAACGACAAAAATCACGTCGGCTCGTCTGAATGACGGACGAACATTTTAGTATTTTTAGGGTAGAAATTATTGTTTTAAATGAGGTTCAGCACCAACATGACGTCTGGTCGCCTCGTCTCGTTCGTCTCCGTCTTCTATCGTCCCGCCAGAGAGACAAGCTGCAGCCGAGACTCGTCTTCTATCGTCTTCTATCGTCCAGCCGGAGAGACGAGCTGCAGCCGGGACTCGTCTTCTATCGTCTTCTATCGTCTTCTATCGTCCCGCTGGAGAGACGAGCTGCAGCCGGGACTCGTCTTCTATCGTCCAGCCGGAGAGACGAGCTGCAGCCGGGACTCGTCTTCTATCGTCTTCTATCGTCTTCTATCGTCCAGCCGGAGAGACGAGCTGCAGCCAGGACTCGTCTTCTATCGTCCCAATGGAGAGACGAGCTGCAGCCGGGACTCGTCTTCTATCATCTCGCCGGAGAGACGAGCTGCAGCCGGGACTCGTCTTCTATCGTCCCGCCGGAGAGACGAGCTGCAGCCGAGGAGGAGGCAGACAAAGTGGAATTGGAAAATAACAGTGCGGGATGGAGGCTGGAAAAAATGTAGCGGAGAAAACATTTGGCTTCGGTTTGACGGACGGATGAAAGGATGAAGAAGACGAACGTTTTGGGAGATGAAAGAGAATCAAAGGCTGTTTTTTTTTTTAATCAAAGCGCTCCGTCAGGTGATTGATGAGGGATCAACGGAGCGACGGTTTGGACGAGACGTTTCCAGAGACTCTGAGGAGGGAGAGGAGGGATTTGGAAAATGGAATTACAGAGGACATCACTTCTCCTGTCGGGAGACGAAGCCCAGAAGACGATATCGTTTCTTTGTCGGCCAGCGGGGGGCGCCACCCCGAAAGAACCGCTTTACATTGAGGCTGATATCGCTACAAAATGACGTCGTTTTTTTTTTTTTTTTCAGGAAAACCTGAACCTGGAACTAAAATGACTTTGTGCAAAAAACAAAACAACGCCAAGACGTGAGTCGTTCGTCTGGTTCGGCGTGACGTCGCCTGTTTCCTGAAGACGAGTCAGAGACGGACGCGGTCGGCTGGGAGAAGACAATCAGCGCTCCTCCGCCCTCCGTCTTCATTTGACTCCCTCCATCCGTCTCAATGATGTGATAAACATACACAGATGTGGAGGACACACACACACACACACACACACACACACACACACACACACACACACACACACACACACACACACACACACACACACACACAGGGATGAGTAGCAGCCTGTTTCAGTGTTGTGAAGCTGCATAATTGGTCCATTTATCTTCGTGTTAATATGATGTGGTCGCGTCCATCTGACTGTCACTGGGAGGGGATTGGTTTCATATGGGCCCGACACACACACAAACACACACACACACACACACACACATACACATACACACCCACACACACACACACACACACACACACACACACACACACACACACACACACATACACACCCACACACACACACACACATACACACCCACACACACACACACACACACACACACACACACACACACACACACACACACATAAAAAAACAGGCCACACATTAGATTGTACACAAACACGCATACAAACAAACACACATGCTCAATCTCACACACACTTTAAAAAGAGTCACACATTGGCTCTTGCACACACGCAAAACATGCATGCAACACACACACACACACACATACACACACACACACATGGACGCACACACATGTAAACACACAAATTACTCCCTCACACACACACACACAGAGTTCAATGTGAGCAGACACACATTTTACGAGGGACCCCGTGTTCTTTCACACCCCATCTATACAAGACACGCACACACACATGTGCATACAAGACACACACACGCACGCACGCACACGCACACACACACACACACGCATTGGGACGAGGGTTGCGCAGCGTTTCATCACTCCGCCCTGCGTCTTTGCACGTCTGCTTGTCCCTTGGACGATCTCTGAGCTGCTCACACACACACACACACACACACACACACACACACACACACACACACACACACACACACACACACACACACACACACACACACACACACACACAGATTTTTGCCAAATGTTGACTTGAAAACAAGGAAAACTGCTCAAGATGACAGAAGCAGCTGTCCAGTGATTGACCTCACTGTGTTTTTAATCTCATTCCACTCTAGAACTGGATTTAACGTAGTATTTAACGTAGTATTTAACGTAGTATTTAATGTAGTATTTAGTGTAGTATTTAACATAGTATTTTGTACTGCAGGTCCACTCACAGTCTCCGTCTTCCACTTTATGCTTTCCGTCTTTTCGCCGCCGGCGCAGACAGACGGGACAAGCTCCTCCGTCCTCCGCCACGTCGATCCGTCCCTCGTTGTTGTTGTTGTTGTTGTTGTTGTTGTTGTTGTTGTGTGACGTCAGGGGAAACAACAGACGTGGTGAGGAGGAGGAGAGCCGAGAGGCTTCAAGAACAAGAGAGAAAATATAAACTTTTCCTTTTCAGGCTGAGGTGACGAGAAGAAATCCTAGAAGACAAGGAGGAATAGAGTACAATAGAGTACAATACAGTACATTACGGTACAGTACAGTACAGTATGGTACAGTACAGTACATAATGGTACAGTACAGTACAGTAGAGTAGGATAGCGTACATTACAGTACAGTAAAGTACAGTACAGTACAATACAATACAGTACATTACATTATGGTACAGTACAGTACATTATGGTACGGTACGGCACAGTACAGTACAGTAGAGTAGGGTAGCGTACATTACAGTTCAGTAAAGTACAGTACATTACGGTACAGTACAGTACATTATGGTACAGTACAGTACAGTACAATACAATACAGTACATTATGGTACAGTACGGTACGGCACAGTACAGCAACGTACAGTACAGTACAGTACATTATGGTACAGTACGGTACGGCACAGTACAGTAACGTACAGTACAGTACAGTACAGTACAGTACAGTACATTATGGTACAGTACGGTATGGCACAGTACAGTAACGTACAGTACAGTAGAGTACAGTAGAGTACAGTACAGTAGAGTAGCGTACAGTACAGTACAGTACAGTAGAGTAGTGTACAGTACAGTACAGTAGCGTACAGTACAGTACAGTACAGTAGAGTAGTGTACAGTACAGTACAGTAGCGTACAGTACAGTACAGTACAGTACAGTACAGTAGAGTAGTGTACAGTACAGTAGCGTACAGTACAGTACAATAGAGTAGTGTACAGTACAGTACAGTACAGTACAGTACAGTACAGTACAGTACAGTACAGTACAGTACATTATGGTACAGTACGGTATGGCACAGTACAGTAACGTACAGTACAGTAGAGTACAGTAGAGTACAGTACAGTAGAGTAGCGTACAGTACAGTACAGTACAGTAGAGTAGTGTACAGTACAGTACAGTAGAGTAGTGTACAGTACAGTACAGTAGCGTACAGTACAGTACAGTACAGTACAGTACAGTAGAGTAGTGTACAGTACAGTAGCGTACAGTACAGTACAGTAGAGTAGTGTACAGTACAGTACAGTACAGTACAGTACAGTACAGTACAGTAGCGTACAGTACAGTACAGTACAGTACAGTAGCGTACAGTACAGTACAGTAGTGTACAGTACAGTACAGTACAGTACAGTAGAGTAGTGTACAGTACAGTACAGTACAGTAGCGTACAGTACAGTACAGTAGTGTACAGTACAGTACAGTACAGTACAGTAGCGTACAGTACAGTACAGTAGTGTACAGTACAGTACAGTACAGTACAGTACAGTACAGTACAGTAGCGTACAGTACAGTACAGTACAGTACAGTAGCGTACAGTACAGTACAGTAGTGTACAGTACAGTACAGTACAGTACAGTAGAGTAGTGTACAGTACAGTACAGTACAGTAGCGTACAGTACAGTGTACAGTACAGTACAGTACAGTACAGTACAGTACAGTACAGTAGAGTAGTGTACAGTACAGTACAGTACAGTACAGTACAGTACAGTACAGTACAGTACAGTAATGTAGAAGGTGAACAAAGTTGATCTTGCTGCTTCAGTCAGTCTCTTAATCAACCAATCAGGTTGTGTGAGGATTTTATACAAATATTAAAAATGGAGTCCACCGTAAGACGGAGGGACACCGTGACCCCGAGGAGGGACACCGTGACCCCGAGGAGGGACACCGTGACCCCGGCCAAAGGACTCTTTAGGTAATGTCCTTTATTAAAAGCTGCCCTCACGTCCCCCACAATCCTCGCCGCCAAAAACCAAACAAGCGTCCAGCGATCACAAACACCCCGCGCAGGAAATTTAAAAACGACGGGGGCAAAAGGACAGCGGGGACCGCGAGCGGACAGATGCAGGAAATGCCGGCTTCCTCCGACACGGCGCTGCTCATGTATAAAAGATTCCCACCGTCTCGCGAGCGTCCGTCCCGCATGACAACGACGCACGGCGGAGACTTTGAACGTCGGGGCGGCGACGACCCGGAGACGACCCCGGGGGGAAAAATGTCTTTGGAGGACGTCCAGGGAGACGGACAGGAAGAAGGTGCATTTCAATTTCCGTAAAAGATGGCCGACAGACCAGCAGACGAGTTTCTCAAAGTCTCTTTATAACGTCTCTAATGTCCATCACCATTTGTCTCCGTCGAATCGTTTTTCGGCAAAATATAGTGAATCATCTGACTTGACTGACTTCCTGTTTGTATTACACCCAAAAACGGGCGACGTGATTGGTCAACGGATACCCTGTGGTATATACATTTTGGATACCCTGTGGTATATACATTTTAAAAGGTGTCCTCTGATTGGTTCGTAATCCTCTGACGCGTTCAAATGCCGAAGCAAAGAAGACGAATTTCCTCTCCGAGACGCTGGAATTCTCTCCGCGGAATTCACACAGGTGGTTTTAATCATAATTAATTATATGGACCTGCGCTCTACCTCGTGCTTCACTTTCAAAATAAAATGAGAAAAGGAAATGTGTTACCCTTTCGAGGCAAACTCCCTCCAGCTTCTCAACCTGTCAGAGGGCGGAGTTACGTGATGCACCTGAACGCACCACTCAGCTCCTGCGGTTAGAAGCAGAGCATTTTCAAATCAATAAATTGGGGTAAATTTTTAGATTTTTCAAGACTTTAACCCTTTTTTAGACTACGACCATATTTGTTATGACTTATTTATAGACTCGAGGAGGGAACAGATGTGTTCACCGAGCGGCGGCTTCTGGAATCCTGACTTGTGAGAAAACGATTCAGGGAAATCGGAGCCTTTGAGAAAAATTCTACAACTAAAGATTTCAAGATTATGTCGGTTCTAGAAGTTCTCAGAGTTCAGGAACATGTGAAAGTTCTAGAATGTGTCCCAGGAAAGACTTCTACAGAAAAGTTCTTCAGAAAAGTTCTTCAGAAAAGTTCTTCAGAAAAGTTCTTCAGAAAAGGTCTACAGGAAGGTTCTTCAGAAAAGTTCTACAGAAAAGTTCTTCAGAAAAGTTCTACAGAAAAGGTCTACAGGAAGGTTCTTCAGAAAAGTTCTACAGAAAAGTTCTTCAGAAAAGTTCTACAGAAAAGGTCTACAGGAAGGTTCTTCAGAAAAGTTCTTCAGAAAAATTCTTCAGAAAAGTTCTACAGAAAAGTTCTTCCTAAAAGTTCTACAGAAAAGTTCTACAGAAAGGTTCTTCATAAAAGTTCTACAGAAAAGTTCTACAGAAAACTGTGCATTTCACTGATTGAACCTCATAAACAGAAACACACATATACCATGCATGCCACACACACACACACACACACACACACACACACACACACACACACACACACACACACACACACACACACACACACACACACACACACACACACACACACACACACTCAGTATACGAGTGGGAAAGGTGGCATCTCTCCCACAGTTAACATGAACTTCACTTCCTCATGTTTGTAAAACGCGTGTAAAAAAGTTTCAACATCCTTTTTTTTTTTTAACCCCGGAAGGCGTTACCATGGCGTCAGCGGCTCCGAGCACCGCAGTGGCGCAAATACAGATCCCTGTGGCTCCGCCCACACCGCAGGTCTTGATGCTCGATTCCGATATTTTGCTGGAATCCGATTTTTAAAAAAATATATTTTTTTGCGTTTATCTGTGGAAACGTCCCGACGCTTTGTCGTGTCGCCACCCGAGGCTAGTCGCTCTTTTAGCTTGCACACAAGCACCTGGCTGCGGTGGCGGCTAACATGCTAGCTAACCAGCGGGTCACCAGCAGGTCACCAGGCGAGCGAGGGGCCCGTCAGGTATTCTATAATATGCCGCCATGCAGCCCCCCTGCTGCTAAAACCAATCATTAGCATCCTGCCAAAAAAAAAAAAAAAGGAACTTATGCGACTCAATTTTGGGAGGAAATGAGAAAAACCCGGCTTATTGTCCCGTCCGTGCGGCTGCATTTTTAACATTTCAAGAAAAGGTGGGGTCAAAGGTCAGGCTTCTGTGACTCGCCGGCCACATGTTGAGACGCTAGCAGGGTCTACCTGGTGGCTATAGAGGAGGATTTGATCTATAGATGGACGCTTCAATTTGATTAAAACTAAAGCTGGTTTTTATCTGCATGTATTTATTTATTTATTTATCAGTCTTTATGTATGTATTTTACCAACTTTTCGCAAAAAAACGACTCACCCGAATACCATGAAATTGTCGGGGATGATTTGTCATCACGTAATGATTAATCGAGTAGATTTTGGGATGTTAATGCTGAACCGTTTCCGAAAAAATCCCCAAAAACTGCGGAAACAAAGTCCCATATAAAGCGGATGAGAGAGGCGCCTCCTAGAGATCAAAGGAGATCAACGTCTGTTGCCATGGAGACGCTCCCTTGTCAGTGTTTCACGGTGATGTAGCTATCTGACAGGCGCGTCAGTGTCGATATAAGCTAACGGCTAACATGCTAGTCATGCTAACTCGATAACGCAAACCATAAAGCGTTGGTGACGGTCTACCGAGTGTAGCTCTAGATCTTTATTTTTGTTGTTTTTACATTTTTATGTTGTAACGTTTGTCTTTTTTGTTTCGTTTTTGCAGATTATCAACGATCATCTGTAACCTCAGAGGATTTCAGATTTTCAAAAATATTCAGGCAAGAAAGTCGATAAAACGGCAGGAATAGTTGGAACTTACATTGTTTTTGTTTTAAAGAAGTTGAATTGTAGAAATGCAACGACAATAAAGTATCGTCGACTCTTAAACGACCACAAAACAAAGAAAATAACGCCGCCAGCAGGTAAATAAACAGGTAAATAACCGCTGAGTTGGTTGAAACACTGACGTCGGTAAAGCGTTAAATAGTAACACGCTACTCTGTTATGACCACTTTGACTCCGCCCCCTTCTCCCCTCTCAGCCAATCACAGACCAGCTCGTTCTCACGGTGCGTTCAGGCGACACAAAAGAATGGGAACTAACAGACACAATCTCTAAAACAATCGTCATTGCATCAAGAACACGACTTCTTGATGCCCGAGTACAAAGATTTGTATTGGCAGGAAGCCCCGCCCCTTTTTGGGAGAGGTGGGGGGGGGGGGGCTGCCTGGGATATCGTAGGTTAAGTGGCGCTCGGGGGCTCGTCAGGTCGTCCCTGATTGGCTCGCTGGGAGTTCATGGCGTGGCGCTAATGTAGTTTTCATCCCAACCTCTCCTCCTCCACCCCTCCACCCCTCCACCCCTCCACCCCTCCACCCCTCCACCCCTCGCCCTCCTGACCTCTCCCATCCTGAAGGTGAAGAGTGCAAACGTCCCGCACTTTCCTTTTCTCATTTCCTTCCACATACTTCAGCCTCGCCGTGACGCTTCCATTCCCTCTGCATCGTGTAAAGACTCGGACTCACCGGGGCGTTCAGGGAAACTCGGAGAAGTGACTACCCACAGAGTAACTGAATACTTTACTAGATTATCTAGATTATACCGGTACGACCACGTGGGTTCAGGAGACGTTACAGTCAGAAGAAAACGTTGTTGTGAGGATTTAGTTGTGCTTTTCTACAGATATTAGAAAGAAATAACTGGAATAATAATAATAATAATGATAATAATAATAATGGTGATAATAACAGTAATAATAATAGTAATAACAATAACAATA
>NC_137672.1:18906299-18918799 GCF_963422515.1 Blennius ocellaris | reverse complement strand
TGCTCCTGATCTTTCAACAACTTTTGAACTCACAAACGAACTCATCGCCACGGCAACAAGGCTTCCATGTGACACGGACAAGACGAGGGCATGGGGGTCACACACACACACACACACACACACACACACACACACACACACACACACACACACACACACACACACACACACACACACACTTGATTATTTTTGTTTCCAGGAAAAGTTGAACAGGAAATAAATCCTAAAACAACCAATCAACTTTATTTTGTAGTATTTTCTGAAGGTTGTGGAGTTTTTAACGTCGTTTTTAAAAAACATCGACACAAAGACGGGGCGAGGGAGAGAGAGAGAGAGCCGAGAGAGAGAGAGAGAGAGAGAGAGAGAGAGAGAGAGAGAGAGTGTGAGAGAGAGAGAGAGGGGGAACTCTTTTCCATAGACGTCACAGAAAAAACGTGATCCTACACACACACACACACACACACACACTTGCGGTCAGCGGAGGAATTACCACGAGCTCATTCCATCATTTCGGGGGGTAAAAACCAATAATTCCACCAAAAACACCAGAAGCCACAATAAAGCGTCTCTGAGAGAGAGAGAGGAGGGATGGATGGATGGATGGATGGATGGATGGATGGATGGATGGATGGATGGAAGGAAAAGAGGGGTGAAGAGGCAGCGAGGGGTTTGAAAAAGAAAAAAGAAAAGAGAGAAACGGCCTTGTAGCGACAGGCGACTTTGAAAGTGACCAAACATGACCTCTAGTGGCCGACGGAGGGAAACACCTCTATAATCTGGTGTTAGAGGAAGATGCTCTATAATCTGGTGTTAGAGGAAGATGCTCTATAATCTGGTGTTAGAAGAGGAAGATTCTCTATAATCTGGATTAGAGAAGACTGATGCTCTATAATCTGGATTAGAGGAGGACAATGCTCTATAATCTGGATTAGAGGAGGAAGATGCTCTATAATCTGGATTAGAGGAGGAAGATGCTCTATAATCTGGTGCTAGAGGAGGAAGATGCTCTATAATCTAGTGTTAGAGGAGGAAGATGCTCTATAATCTGGTGTTGGAGGAGGAAGAGGCTCTATAATCTGATGTTAGAGGAGGAAGATGCTCCATAATCTGGATTAGAGGCGGAAGACGCTCTATAATCTGGATTAGAGGAGGAAGACGCTCTATAATCTGGATTAGAGGAGGAAGATGCTCTATAATCTGGATTAGAGGAGGACGATGCTCTATAATCTGATGTTAGAGGAGGAAGATGCTCTATAATCTGGATCAAGGTCTTCATTTAAGAAAACAGTTTCTTAATCCCACTAAAATCCTGCATTCCAGTGATTTTCCCTGCAGTACATACCCCCCCTACTCCCCCCCCCCCCACCCCCCCCCCCACCCCCCCACCGAGCTGCAGTGGTTTTGTTTTCCTCTCTTGTAGCGTCGACGCTCCAGAAAAATAAATTCAAAGCGCAGCGACAGCTAATTAAGTCCACAACAATAACTTCCCTCCCGCCGCAGTAAAAGCCTCAGTGGCTCCGCCTCCAGCGCCGCGCGGCGGCGATCCATTACTTTTACGGTTCCCGTTCAACAGTCGTTCCGTCGGACGGGGAAATAAAAGTGTTGTTTTTCACCCCGACTGACCACAAAAAAAAGAAAAGACAAAAAAAAAAAAGAAGTGTTGATTATGTAACGTTCATGATCATGAATGATGGCGAGGAAGCAGATTGTTCCTGCAGGACGACGCCGTTAATGAAGCGACTCCGGATCAACGCTCTTGGAGGACGGAGGGGAAGAAGGAGGGAGGAGGAACGAGTGACGGAGGTGTGGAGCGACGGATGACAACCTGCAGGAGGGGCGGAGTCAGTGCAGGAGACGGAGGTGAAGAACGAGGGAAGGCTCGGGTTTTTAGAGTTTTACGTTTACGTGACAGCATTTCAAGTGAAAACAGATCGTTTTTGCGTTATCGTTTTCAAAAAGTTTCACATTCCAAGTGCAAAAGCATCATTTTTGCAATATCGTTTTAGAAAGGTTTCCAATTTCAAGTGAAAAAGCATCGTTTTTGCAATATCGTTTTCTAAAAGTTTCACATTTCAAGTGAAAAAGCATCGTTTTTTGCCATGTTGTTTTCAAAAAGTTTCACAGTCCAAGTGAAAATGGATCATTTTTGCGCTAATGTTTTAGAAAAGTTTAACATTCCAAGCGAAAACGGATGAGAACGATCTGAATCACTGGAATGTTTTTATTTTCTATAACGATATTGCAAAAATTATCCATTTTTTGCCCTGTTGTTTTCAAAAAGTTTCACATTTAAAATGAAAAAGTATCATTTTTGCGCTATCGCTTTAGAAAAGTTTCACATTTCAAGAAAAAAAGCATGGTTTTTGCAATATCGTTTTAGAAAAGTTTCACATTTCCAGTGATTCAGGTCGTTCTCAGACATTCTAGTGGACAGAAGTTGGACGTCATCATGGCGACTGTCAAAATAAAAGCACCAGTCCACACACATATGGAGTTGGACGCCTCCAGAGGGAAACGACTACATAAGAAGGTTAGACGACGTCTGAGGTGCAGAAAACGACTCCATGACAGTTTAGTCTCTTCACTTGGCGTTCCTCTCGTTGCGGAGGTGTGGAGGGAGGGATGGAGGGAGGGATGGAGGGAGGGAGGAGGACGAGAGCAGGAGGAGGAGGAGAGAGGATGAGTGACGCTCTGATTAAAAAGGTGGGATAATAAAGGAGCGTCTGTCCGTCGCACCTGAACCTGATAACCCGTCTCTGGGTGTCCATGAGACGCTTCATCCCCACGCGTCTTTCAGCGTCTTCCCATTGAGACACCCGGGGGACGGGGGGGGGGGGGGGGGGGGGGGGGGACGATGATAACGGACGGACCACCTGCGGCCAGATATTCAAAGACGAGCTGTTGACGGTGGACAGACGGACCGCTGTCTCTTTGTTCTGGCCGCTCGGGTCAAGTGTGTTTTATTTTGAAAACTTATTTTGAAAACTGGTCAGGGTGGACACACCGCCATTTCTCACATTTAAAACTTTTTCAGGTTTGTTTGTTTATTTTTCTTTACATCACTGTTTTTATCAGGTGGCAGGTGCGTTACTTATATATATATATATATATATATATATAACATGAATATCATAATAAATAATTATTAAAAAAAATATAGACATATAATTTATTATATAACTACATGTGGAGATATATATATATATCTCACAAATTGATTAAACGAAAAAAGACAAACAAGCCTGGATTTAAAAAAAATATTTTTTTTTATTATTTATTTATTTATTTAAAAAAAAAAATATATATATATATTTTTTTTTAATCCAGGCTTGTTTGTCTTTTTTTAGTTTTTTTAGAAAAGTTTCACATTTCAAGTGAAAAAGCATCGTTTTTGCAATATCGTTGCAAAAACGGAGGATTTACGAAAAGTTTCCCCACTTGAAAACACGTAGAAACGCTCATAACTCACGTTTGCGTACATTTTTAAATGAACTCCAATTTCTATGTGAAACCGAAAGGTGGGTCTGGATATTCATGTTCGGGGGCTGAGCGATGACGTGGTCGTCAAGTCCTTCGTGGGCAATAAATACAAACATCCAGAGTTTTAAAAAAAAAGCTTTTTTCAGTCGGCGCCCGCGGCGTATCGAACACTGTCCTCTTGTCCCGGGCGCCGATTTATTAGCTCATAAATGTTCGTCGTCCCATTAATTCCCTCCAAAACCCTCGCATTAAACAAAAAAAGCGGCGACCGCACATCATGATTTCCGCGATTAAAAGTGACGGCGGCGCTGACCTGGCGGCCCGGCAGGACGGCGGGACGGCGGGCGAGGTCGTCCCGGGTAAATCAAGGCGCCGCCGCTCGTCTTCACCGTGAAGGACCGAACCACGACAAGAAAATGGGGGAGATTTACTGTAACGCTGAGGTCAGGAGGGTTTTCTTCTTCTTTTTGAAATTTCAAAGTAAAAGAGAGCACGTACACACACACACACACACACACACTATCAAACCAGACAGTTATGACATCATCGTGGTCGCTGATTCAGTCGTCACCGGCTGCAACCGCAACCAAAGCAAACCCATATATCAAGACCCCTGTGTGTGTGTGTGTGTGTGTGTGTGTGTGTGTGTGTGTGTGTGTGTGTGTGTGTGTGTGTGTGTGTGTGTGTGTGTGTGTGTGTGTGTGTGTGTGTGTGTGTGTGTGTGTGTGTGTGTGTTTCCATCCCCAGGTGGCAAAAACAATGAGGAAAAAAAAAAGGTGAATTTTAAACAAGGAAAGACATCAAAGCAATAAAAGGAGAAAATGTTTTCACAAAGAGTTCAAAGAAGAATATGAAGAAAAATACGAAGAATATGAAAAATACAAAGAAGAAGAAGAATACCAAGAACACCAAGAACAAAAAGAATATAAAGAATACGAAGAATATGAAGAAGAAGAAGAAGAATACCAAGAATTCAAAGGAGAACATGAAGAATTCAAAGACAAATGTGAAGAAGAAGAAGAAGAAGAATACCAAGAATGCCAAGAATACGACGAAGACGTAGAATACGAAGAATGCAAAGAAGAAGAAGAAGAAGCAGCAGCAGCGTTTTCACTTGGATGGTCGTCATGGAAACGAGGCCTAATAATTCTACGACGATATAAAAGAAACCGTCTCTATAAGAATAAATCTCACGTATCAAACTAAAGTAAACTTCTTCCAGAAACGCCAGTTTGTCTTCCTCCTCCCTCCCTCCCTCCATCCCCCCCCCTCCTCCCACCGATGATGTCATCGCTCACCTCCACCACCTCGTTGACGAGCTGTAAATTAGCCTCTTCCCTCCCGCCTGTCGGGACACTTTGATCAATCGACCCGCTAAATATCTGACTAATAAAAGCCGCCACCCCTCCCCCACCCTCCCCCTCCCTCCCCCCCTCCCTTTGGCCCCGCCCACTTAACCCGGGGTCGTTAATGCGCCGCCACCCCCGGGGTGACGGACGGCTTCTGGCACATGGCGTCACCAGCCTGAGCGCTCTTTGCTCCGGACAGGCTTTTACACTTCTTGTTTATGGGGCGCGGTTTTTTGGCTAGCGCCATAAATACGCTGAACTTGGCGGATTAGCCGGCGTATCGACGGAGAGATAAATGTCAGCGCTATTTATGAGCCGGACGCCGCTCGGCATGCTAAGCGGCAGGCGAGCGGGTCCAGCCTCCGAGGAGCCAGACCAACACGTTCAACTAATAGTGAAGAATTTCAATATTACACCGTTTTCTGTTGCCGCGGTTAGAAAATGTGTCGTTAAATTTTTTTAAAAACACACGGTCGCTCTGGTTTATAAGATGTTTGTTTCTCCGTTACGAGACGTGGTGTTGATAATTCAAGTCCAGCAGCTCTTATTTATTGTTGTTATTGTTTTCTAGAACCTTCTGTGATTTGGTTCTGCAGCTTTGAACCTTCATCACGGTAAACCTGCAGAACGAACCGTGACATTGCATTTTATTTAATCTGATATTAATTAATATTCATTTTATATTATAATAATAAGTATAAGATTATATTATACTTGTAAAAAATATTTATTATATTATTTATTCATTTAATTTCTTAACTATTATTATCTTGACTATATTTAATTTTATTTTATATTAATATGAATTATTATTAATTTTATATTATAATAAAATAATTCTAATATAAAGATATATGTTTATTAAATTATTATTTATTATATTATTAATTTTATTTCTGAGCTATTCTGAATTAATATTAATTTTATATTGTAAAAAATATGAATACATATATATTTTAAATTATAATTTATTATGATATTCATATTATTTCTTCATTACCTATTATCATGACTATATTTTATTTTATATATTTTATTTTATTTTATGTTTTTATCCTTGGTTTTGTGCCAGTGAATGCTTTTATCTTGAAGGTTTCTTTCATCTATGTGATCTCATCTCCCCGTTATTTGAAACTATCAGCACATTTCTGGTTTGTCTTGTTTTTCCATCGTTGCTTTTATCACAACTTCTCTTATTGATACTTCTTTCCCTCCTCTTCTTCCTCCTCCTCTTCCTCCTCCTCCTCCTCCTCCTCCTCATTACTTCAGAAATCTTTTCCCCATTAGCGTCTCTGCAGAATATTTTCTCTCTTTCTTTATTTCTGGTGCCAGAAACCAGAGCGTCTGATTCACCTGTTGTTTCCCACGATCAGATCAGTTCCTCGTTTATAGATTCATTTCTGTCTTTAACGGGGATGAAAGTGTTATTTATGGTCAAGTTTCCCTTTAACAGGCAGGTGAGGCCTTTTTCTGTAAATCTTTAATTGTAGTGTAAAATAAAGTGATGGCGAAAGAACTTCTTGTTTTGTTGTTGTTTCTCATGTAACATCAGAGTTTTCTTTGATGTTGGCCACCAGGGGGCAACATCAAAGAAAACTCTGTTGTTTCTCATGCAACAACAGAGTTTTCTTTGATGTTGGCCACTAGGGGGCAACATTTATGACTATCAAATGACTGAAATGACTTTATTTTCAGGTTGGACCAGTAAATAACTTTTCTTTTTTTCGTTATATCAATACAAACATAATAAAATAAGAAAATTTGTCAAGAAATAAACGGCTACTCATTCAATCATAAGGATTTTTTTGGTTTTTCAAAAGATCAGAAACCTTCGTTTATTAAATAAGTTAGCAGCTGCTAGCGTTAGCGCGGTAATAACGTGCAGTTTTTGGCATATTTTCAGTCCATTAAGCAGCACTTATGATTATATATAGATTTATTTATTTATTTGTTTTTAATATAAACTAGGACACGAAGTCGCAGTGTCACACATATAACTTAATAACTTGCAAGTTAAGAGACGCCATGTTTGTTGCCATTTACGCTCAATGCTAAATAGCTACGTTCTGTCCATCGGAACAACAACAAGAACAAACAAGGAACTGGAAGGCAACTTTTGGATTCAAGAGTTGGACAAATTGCAAAAACACAAACTCGTCTGTGTGTCAGGAAATATTCCGGTATCGTAGGAGACGAGTCCACGATTTTAGACGTACGAAACCGGACGGAGGCGGCCGAGGTGTTACGAGGTGAACACGTCTAGGACGTTGTCCCAGCGTATCGTTGCCCCGTTGAGTCTCGACGGCCCCGATCTGAGGGCGGCCGGCGGGACGCCGCCACACGTGTTAGCTAAACGAAAGCAGAGGCGGGGGGGGGGCGCCTCCTCGCCCTCGTCTCCCCGGCCCGCCGTCTTCTCCGAGGCCACGAACCCGATAGGTGTGAAATTATACCTCCTTCCCGACGTGCCTCCTCTGACCTCCGCACATCTGGCAGATCGGGGCGCAGCACACATGGGACACCAAAGTGGGAAAGTACTTTTTTTCCTCCTTCCTTCAAGTATATTTTCGGTGCAACATTTCAATTTCATTCTTGACCTTTTGACTTGTGTTTGAACTTTTTTTCTTCTTCCCCCCCTCTCCACACCTCCTTTTCGTTCTGGATGTATTCGGGGTTGATTCGTGTTCATCAATCATTGACGGTCGTCATCGTCCTTCAAGGTCCTCGCCAGTCCAAACACACATCTTCACGTCAATTCCTGTCGACACAGTTAAAGGAGCCAATCTGAAAACGTTGAGATAGGTCGTGTTCCACATGGTGAGATTGATCGACACGCTGAGATAAGGCCTGGTGGACATTTTGAGATAGGTTGTGTTAGACACGTTGAGATAGGTCGTGTTGGACACGTTGAGATTGTTGGACACGTTGAGATAAGTCATGTTGGACACGTTGAGATTGTTGGACACGTTGCGATTGTTGGACACGTTGAGATAGGTCGTGTTGGACACGTTGAGATTGTTGGACACGTTGAGATAGGTCGTGTTGGACACGTTGAGATTGTTGGACACGTTGCGATTGTTGGACACGTTGAGATAGGTCGTGTTGGACACGTTGAGATTGTTGGACACGTTGCGATTGTTGGACACGTTGAGATAGGTCATGCTCCACATGGTGAGATTGATCGACACGTTGAGATAAGTCCGGTTGGACATTTTGAGATAAGTCGTGTTGGACACGTTGAGATTGTTGGACACGTTGAGATAGGTCGTGTTGGACACGTTGAGAATGTTGGACACGATGAGATTGTTGGACACGTTGAGATTGTTGGACACGTTGAGATTGTTGGACACGTTGAGATAGGTCGTGTTGGACACGTTGAGAATGTTGGACACGATGAGATTGTTGGACACGTTGAGATTGTTGGACACGATGAGATTGTTGGACACGTTGAGATAGGTCGTGTTGGACACGTTGAGATTGATCGACACGTTGAGATAAGTCGTGTTGGACACGTTGAGATAAGTCGTGTTGGACACGTTGAGATTGTTGGACACGTTGAGATAAGTCGTGTTGGACACGTTGAGATTGTTGGACACGTTGAGATTGTTGGACACGTTGAGATAGGTCGTGTTGGACACGTTGAGATTGTTGGACACGTTGAGATAAGTCGTGTTGGACACGTTGAGGAAAGTCTCCTAATAACACAACTCCTTCACCAAGGCTTTGCTTTACTGCAGTCCATCATCGCAGGGCCTCTTCGTACCGTAACATTTTCTACATTCAGATCTTAGCGACAATGTTTACAGACAACGAGGCCTGTGATTGGTCCATTGTACTACATCATGTGACCACGAGGCCTGTGATTGGTCCGATCTCCTACGTCACTGACCTACAAAGACTACGACTGGACCGTCCTGCTACGTCATGGGTCTACGGGACGGAACCTTCAAACTCGGGACGCAGCGGTACAAGTTTTTTCAAGCATGAGTACTAAACTTTATCGACTTGCCGATACTGAAAACACAAAAAAACCTGATGCGTTTCCACTGGAAGCGTTGCTCCAGCAGGGGGCGTCAACGTTCCGCTCCTCCAGGCCTGGTCTGGAATCCTCCAGCGCCGTTGGTGGTTTTGTTCGGACACACACGACGCGTCTGGAAAACTTCTCTCTCCAACTTTCACGGACGTCGTTCCGACAGCCTCCGACAGTTTGTGAGATTTTTTTTTCAGGGGTCCGATTTCAAGCGGGAGCCTCACATTTCGTTCCCGAGTCGGTTCCGTTCAATCAGAATCAGAACTTCGCGGGACTTCAGTCGAAGCACTCGACGTGTCTTGGCCGCGTTTCTTCGGGCTCGTTTCCGTTCGGGATTCACGCCCGCGACGTCGGCGGGTCCCCGTCGGGGCGAGGCCCCCGTCGTGGCGAGGCCCCCGTCGTGGCGAGGGCCCCGTCGTGGCGAGGCCGCTAGCTCCCACGCGGGAAAAAAAAAACAAACCCATTTGTCAACGTTCATAAATCAGCGACGGCTCATGTTTGAGCTGGAATTCCGTCTGTGCGGGAGAGTGAAAGGGAGAACGTCGACACGGCGGGGGGATTTCTTTTTCTTCTCACCCTCGCTCGAGGCCCGACGCTGTGATTGACAGCGAAACGCGCCGCCGCCAGATCGGCGGCGCAGGGCGCCTACGCTAGCAGTCGCTCACAAGCGCGCATTCATGGATCGCCAATCAACGGTGGGTTTGGAAATATTTATGCGTCACGGCGTGCTGTTATGTGTATCGTATGTGATGTGTGTGTGTGTGTGTGTGTGTGTGTGTGTGTGTGTGTGTGTGTGTGTGTGTGTGTGTGTGTGTGTGTGTGTGTGTGTGTGTGTGTGTGTGTGTGTGTGTGTGTGTGTGTGTGCGTCACGACACACACACACACCCATTAAGTGCTTCCTGCGTTTGGAGGGCTGGATGACTCATCGGTCGGCCGTCAGGTTCTCGTTCCCCAATCGCTCCGATCGACACAGAATCTGAACTCCTCAGACACACGAGGAAGAAAGTGTATTTTATGGATTGTTGGTACTTTAAGTGTTCGGCGGAGAGCGGGAGGGGTCGAGGGTCTTCGCTTATACACATTCATACATGTTTTTATCGCCGAGGCCAGTAAATCAGACGGTCCTCGATGTTCCAAGAGCCAGACGACTGTGATTTTTCAATCATTTCTAACAGAAGTACTTTGGTCAACCTTGGCTGTTGTCGTTAAACGAGCGATACAAATAAAGTTGGACGGGATTGAATTGGATTCAAACGTTTCTGATTCCCGAATCCAACTTTGTCGCTCCTCGAACAGATGTCCGATGAAAATGTCTGCAACCCTTTGAGCTGTGTCTGAAACGATTCCGATACGATGTCCGCCGTGTGGACAAATGTAAGACAGACGTTAAATCCCAGACGGTACTTCCACTGTTACTCTTCGCTACATGCTACATGCTACATGCGACAGAGTTTCCGGCTCACACACTGGTGTATTACGGTAACGCACAGGAGTACAAATTAGGCTTTATGACATTTCACAAGTGCTGGTATCGATACTTGGTATCGGCACGTAGCTCAAGGGGAGTACTCGTACTTTTAAAAAGTGGTATCGGCGCATTTCTAGACGTTAGCAACAGATCCTTCAAGTTGTGTTACAAACTCTTTTCCCATTTTTAGACCACATCCATCTTGCTTATAGAAAAATTGTCGTCCAGAGCTTTGAAACCGATACCGATGCTCGTATCGGTATCGGTATCGGTATCGGTACGTCCTTTTGTCAGACGTCATCCCTTCCTTTTCCAAGTTCGATCCCTTTTGAAGGGACAAATGATTTTCCCTCCATTAGAACATCGGATCCTAGGAGCTGCATTCAGAATCTGCTGTGTCTGTGTGAGCTTCACTGGCTCCGCCCACACACGGAGAGGTACTTCCTCTCGCGGCGCCATGTGCCAGCGGACAGACTTTCTTCCCTCGTGGGGCGCCGTTCCAGGTTTGCAGACGATTCCTGCTGCAGGAAAACCTTCAGAAAGTGAATTTTGGATCATATGACCCCTTTTAAAAACAAATTATATCGAAATATGTCTAAAAAAAAAATAGAAGCTAAAATGAATTTCCACGCTGCGACTCTCCTTCCTTCAGCCCATCTTCTCTCTCTCCCCCCCCCCTCTCTCTCTCTCTCTCCCTCCTCCTCCCCCCCTCCCTCCATCCTCGCAGCACAATACGGGGTCTGTGTGACCAGAATAGGCTCTCAGGTACAGTACAGTGTTTTCCATATGGCTCCCATTCGCTCTGCAGCGGAGAAAGGCTATATTGTAGCAGCCCGGCCTGTAAAAACAGAACAAGGGGCGACTCTTAAAACATAATGAAAACCCCCGTTCCTCCGTTTACGTCGCCTGGAGGAGCAGTTTCACCTGGCGGCCGCCCGCTTCCCCGCGAGCCGCCAGGGTTTGATCCCCACGTCCAGAAACGCTCCGAAACCACTCCTAAGTCTCTCCGACATGGCGGGTTTGTTTTTTTGTTTTTTTTAAAGTTTGTTAAAGTAGCGGTGTCAGGGACTTTTTTTCCAGATTAGCTGATGCAACAACGAGACGTCGCCGACGCTAGCGGCTAACTAGCGTTAGCCATTGTGTACAAAGGTGCGAAGAAGAACAGCTACAAGACAAGAAAGATTGTCGTCGTTTTCCGCCGTAATTGTGAAAACAGAGACGTTTTCATCGCGGATATTTGCAGGAAAAAAACTTTAAGGTTTAAATTCAACGGTTGTAGTAAGTATTTCTGCACATGCTCAGTAGAGACAGTCAGAACGTGGCGTCAAGATTTGCAGTACATGTTCTCCTGGTACTTGGCGCTTTTATTTTGATAGTCACTGTGCCAACAATCCAACTCGGTTGGCTAAAATGTCCATGTTCTCCCAAGGTTTTCAGCGTCTTGCCGTTTCCATGGAAACTACGTCAATTTTTAAAACGTTGCAGTGAGAATGGGAAATTTTTCCGAAATGAAAACACAAAATCGAATCATTTTTACATGAAACGGCCGAAATGAGACCGATTACCATTGTTTTTCCTAATGAAAAGCTTGAATCCGGCGTGTTTGTTCATTTCCACGCGAGACGAATATGGATGCTAATTGCTAACCAGAACGTTTCCTCCAATGACGCGCTGAAGCTACGCTAGCATGTTAGCGCAACGGACACGCCACCGAGAAGACTGTGATCAATAACGGGAAAACATTCTGAGCGCACGTTCAATCTGGAGCACGTGGACCACCTGCTCACACACACACACACACACACACACACACACACACACACACACACACACACACACACACACACACACACACACACACACACACACACACAAACACACAAACACACACACACACACACACACACACACACAAACACAGGCATTCACAGAAATAACGAACTGTACTTTTCATACAAATTACATTAGTAGAAACACATGGGTCAAACACACTCTCTCACACACACACACACACACACACACGCACGCACACACGCACACACACACGTAATCCTCTGGGCTCAGAGGCATTAATATCAGGGGTGATATAATGACTCCCGAGGGCTCTGACCTTTTTAAGTGGGACGGAAAACAAAGGCAGTGCTTAGACAGCCACCCACACACACACACACACACA
>NC_137672.1:18891299-18903799 GCF_963422515.1 Blennius ocellaris | reverse complement strand
GGGTGGAGCGGCAACGCAACTAATAATGAATATGAGGGTGGAGCGGCAACGCAACTAATAATGAATATGAGAGAGTGGAGCGGCAACGCAACTAATAATGAATATGAGAGAGTGGAGCGGCAATGCAACTAATAATGGATATGAGAGTGGAGCGGCAACGCAACTAATAATGGATATGAGAGTGGAGCGGCAACGCAACTAATAATGAATATGAGGGTGGAACGGCAACGCAACTAATAATGGATATGAGAGTGGAGCGGCAACGCAACTAATAATGGATATGAGAGTGGAGCGGCAACGCAACTAATAATGAATATGAGAGTGGAGCGGCAACGCAACTAATAATGGATATGAGAGTGGAGCGGCAACGCAACTAATAATGAATATGAGAGTGGAGCGGCAACGCAACTAATAATGGATATGAGAGTGGAGCGGCAACGCAACTAGTAATGGATATGAGAGTGGAGCGGCAACGCAACTAGTAATGGATATGAGGGTGGAGCAGGTCCTTCACTGAATCTGGATTAACTGCATTAAAAGTTTTAATCAGATTAATCGTGACGATAGATTAATCAGAATATGACTCTGTGGTGATACATCTATATTTATCTCTATATACATTTATATTTCTATGTAGAAGTTATACTACATATTTAAAAAGTCAGGAAAAACACGCAGATGAAATAGAAGTGAAAAAGAAGCGCAGAAAGAAAAATCAAAACTTTAAAAGACGACTTACCGACTTCAACGCTTCGGTTTTGTTGATTGAGGAAACCGAGGTGCAGTACGACGCTCTGCCACCAGGTGGCGACAATCACCCCCTCAGCTGAAACACATCAGGAGCCAATCAGAGGCCAGGAGCCTGAAACTGAAACAGGAACCGTTAGAAAATCATGAGGAAGGGAATTTTTCACTGGACATTTGGACAAAATGTCTCACGGTGTCTCATGACAGCAAAACAACAACTTTAGCATAATTCAGCAACTTGACATAATTCAGCAACTTTAACATAATTCAACAACTTAACATAATTCAGCAACTTTGGCATAATTCCAGCAACTTTAACATAATTCAGCAACTTTAGCATAATTCAGCAACTTTAACATAATTCAGCAACTTTAGCATAATTCTGCAACTTTAACATAATTCAGCAACTTTAACATAATTAAAGCAACTTTGGCATAATTCAGCAACTTTAACATAATTCAGCAACTTTAACATAATTCAGCAACTTTAACATAATTAAAGCAACTTTGGCATAATTCCAGCAACTTTGGCATAATTCAGCAACTTTAACATAATTAAAGCAACTTTGGCATAATTCAGCAACTTTAACATAATTCAGCAACTTTAGCATAATTCAGCAACTTTAACATAATTCAGCAACTTTGGCATAATTCAGCAACTTTAACATAATTCCGCAACTTTGGCATAATTCTGCAACTTTAGCATAATTCAGCAACTTACACATAATTCAGCAACTTTAACATAATTCAGCAACTTTGGCATAATTCAGCAACTTTAACATAGTTTAGCAAGTTTCGAAAGAAAGAAACAAAAAAACGTGACTTTAAAAAAAAAGAAAGGAAACATTGAAGCCAACACACACACACACACACACACGGGGGCGGGGCTTAAGGCCGGGTGGCCTCGCGTCTGTACATAAAGTAGTTCCAGGGGGAAAGTAAAGTAACCGCTACTACTAAAAGAAGAAGAAATAAAAAAAAGCGCAGCAGTGACTGTAACGGTAATGAAGAACCAATTTGCAGTAAAAATGGCGGCGGGTCGTTAATCCGCCAGCGACATGAAGTCCAGCTTGGACAAACGGCGCCACGGCGCTGAGGACGAGGCTGATGGAGGCTGCAGCGGCACAATGAACAATGAGTGTGTGTGTGTGTGTGTGTGTGAGTGTGTGTGTGTGTGTGTGTGTGTGTGTGTGTGTGTACGCAGATTTATAGAGCAATCATCACAGTACGAAACTCACTTTACTATCTATTGTTGTTCAACTACACACTGAGGAGGTTGCTCAACTGTGACTAGCGCACACACACACACACACACACACACACACACACACACACACACACACACACACACGCACACACACACACACACGCACACACAGTATTATTATTATAAAAGCAGATCAGAGGCGCACAAACAAACAAACATGTTAAAAATACACACAAACACCAGCAGGAGAACACGTGAAGAAACGCTGAGCCGTGCATTTTTTAATAAAACCACACACACCAGAGACATAAAATAAAACTTCACAGAGACGCTTCAAAGAGGAACAACAGACAAAAAAACCAAAGAAGCACTAGAAAACAACAAAGTAGCATTTTTGGAATTTTTTTTTAAATTTTATATTTTTTTTCCCGGTCATGCGGAACGTCTCCTGCAGCGTCTCAACGCCGCGGCGGACGCTTCATTTCCCCTCGTCGCTGGAGTTTTTACTGTCGTCACGGCTGATTTTAACCAGCAGGAGGCCTGAGTGACACACACACACACACACACACACACACACACACACACACACACTCGTCTTCTTCCTTTCGTCGGGTGCACTTCCTGTTTGGACAGGAAGTGGAGCGTCCCAGGTCGCCAGCTTGACCTCGAAGACGGACGACCGCGACCCGTTTGTCCCGTTTCCTCTAAGCAGTCCCTCCAGAGTCACGGCGGCCCGGCTCCCACGCTCCTCTTCCTCCTCCTCCTCTTCCTCGGGCCGTTTGAACCCGAAGGCGTCGGGCGTCTTCAGACGGGATCAGAGGGAAGAACCGCCGTTCGGGAAAACAATGACATCGTTTTCCCCGCGGGGTCGTCAGACGGCGGCTCGATGGACGACGGCAGATTTATGGACGATCGTGTCAAAAAAAAGTCCACGGTGCCCACAGAGGTACAAATACCGCCAACTTCCTGGACGTGCATTTGAGAAACACCCAGAGACCCGAACTTCCCAGGTCACGATAATGCCGTCATTCTTGGGTACCACAGAACTCTGTTTGGGTCGTCGCCTCTCGTTGTGTATTCTCATGGTAATACATGAAGTCTACGTGGCACGGTGTGGCGGGAAGTCGACAAATAAGAGTAGATTCTTGGGTACCACAGAACTCTGGCAGGAAGTGGACGTATAAGAGTAGATTCTTGGGTACCACAGAACTCTGGCAGGAAGTTGACGTATAAGAGTAGATTCTTGGGGTACCACAGAACTCTGGCAGGAAGTGGACGTATAGGGTGGATTCTTGGGTACCACAGAATTTTGGCAGGAAGTGGACGTAAAAGAGTAGATTCTTGGGGTACCACAGAACTCTGGCAGGAAGTCGACGTATAAGAGTAGATTCTTGGGGTACCACAGAACTCTGGCAGGAAGTGGACGTATAAGAGTAGATTCTTGGGTACCACAGAATTCTGGCAGGAAGTGGACATATAAGAGTAGATTCTTGGGGTACCACAGAACTCTGTACGGGTCGTCACCTCTCGTTGTGTATTCTCATGGTAATACATGAAGTCGACGTATAAGAGTAGACAGGAGGGGCTGTATGGGAGCCGGGTTGTTCGTACACATAAGTAGAAGGGTGGCAACAAGGCACAGCCGGAAACAACAGCGAAGATCTGAACAAGAAAAGTCCAAATTCTTACCGTTGTGTCGCAACACAAGATGGATGCAGAAGTGTTGCTTCGCGTCAGAATCGCAGCGTCTCCGATCGCCATGGCAACGGCTCCAATGGGAAGAGATGGAGAGCTGAACTCTGGAAGGCGGCGGCGGCGGCGGCGGCGGCGGCGGCGGCGGCGGCGGCGGCGGCGGCGCTACCCGGTGACTAAACCCCCCAACAATCCAGTGATTAGCATCTTGTTAAATTCTACTGCTTTTTCCACTGAGCTGTTCGGCTGCATTCCTGGCTGCTAGTTAACACGCCGGCTAATGAGCAGCATGGCGTGTAAAATGACTTTACGGCGGTGCGTTGGTGGTACAGCAGGAAACGAAAACAACGGCGAGGGCTGACGGTCGCCACACACACACAGAAGAACTAAAAAAACAACAACAAAAAACCCCTGTCAAGTGTTAAATATGCATTTTTTTTCAAACTTTTTCGAAATCATAGACCAATTTAGTTCAAAGTGTCCAAATCCTTTGCTCTTGTGGAAAAAAAAACCCTCACTGTACCCTCTTGTGGTACAAAGTGGTATGACATGGTTCCGACGAGCAAAATCAGATTTAACTGCAGTCGTATAGTTTTTATAAACTTCTCGTTCAAATCGTACTTTTGCTTCATGTTCAACGAACTTCCAAGAAGTTAAAATCAGTACGAGTTCGATTAATCAGCAACATGAATTACTGAAGATTAAAATGCCTGATTTACGTCACGAAATGTCTTTTGTCCATCTTTTTGCCGTTTTTTTGTGTGTAAATCGACTGTTAGTGGTTCTTCTTGTACGGACAGTGCAGTGACTCACCGTACCATCTTGTGGCACTAAATGGTATTACAAGACTGAGCAGTGAAGGTCAAACTAGCTTATTAAGTCAAGTGTATATTTATATATATACTGTATATATAAAGTACTTTTTGACTGCAGCATGATTGCAGAGCGCCACTACTCTTTAGAAAGCGTCAAAGTTGAAGCTGTTACTTGTTATTTTCTCATAAAATAATCTAAACGTCTAGTTTTCCAGCTTTTAGGTCGCTGAGTGACTGAAATTAACTTAATTTTCTCTTGAATCCCGACCAGAACCCTCCTTACTGTGCAAGAAACACATGAAGGACCTACTCTTCATTTAGCAGTCATTTTTTATTACATTTTCCTGACTAAACGCCCCCCCCCCCCCACCCCCCCCTCCTCCCCCCACCCTCACCCCTCCCCCACCCCGTCAGTCCCAAAAACAACACTGGTGCATCTTTCTATTTTAGCGAACACGAAGCAGATTTTCAGCTGGATGGAACCACAAACTGTTTTATTTACCCCAAATCACATCCAGAGACGGTGCAGCAGGCGTCCAGGAGACAAACATGGTGGACAGACAGACATGGTAGACAGACAGTGGACAGACATGGTGGACAGACAGACATAGTGGACAGACAGACATGGTGGACAGACAGACATGGTGGAAAGACATGGTGGACAGACAGTGGACAGACGGTGGACAGACATGGTGGACAGACAGTGGACAGACGGTGGACAGACATGGTGGACAGACAGTGGACAGACGGTGGACAGACAGTGGGCAGACAGTGGACAGACGGTGGACAGACGGTGGACAGACATGGTGGATAGACATGGTGGATAGACAGTGGACAGACAGTGGACAGACGGTGGACAGACGGTGGACATACAGTGGACAGACGGCTCCATCCTGCACTCTGGACGGCCTCTGAGGCGTCGGCACAAACTGCTAACGCACATCTGTAGAGCTGCGAGTGTTTTGCAAGCTGATATCACATGTCTGTGTGTGTGTGTGTGTGTGTGTGTGTGTGTGTGTGTGTGTGTGTGTGTGTGTGTGTGTGTGTGTGTGTGTGTGTGTGTGTGTGTGTGTGTGTGTGTGTGTGTGTGTGTGTGTGTGTGTGTGTGTGAGAGAGAGAGTGTTTGTAAGCTGATATCACTGCTCTGAACTCTGGCAGTGTGAAGGACAGACTCACAGGTACAGATGGGGCTACTACAGTTTTACTAGCTGCAAGTGTTTGATGTTGTAGGCCTCCTCGCCAGTGTGCATGTGTGTGTGTGTGTGTGTGTGTGTGTGTGTGTGTGTGTGTGTGTGTGTGTGTGTGTGTGTGTGTGTGTGTGTGTGTGTGTGTTTTAGGTGATAATGAAACAACTGGAATTTGTGTTTGCGAGCCTCCCCTCCGGTCATTTTCCATCATGTCTGCTCGAACAGGGAGAACTTTGACCTTTGCATGTTCAAAGCCGGCCTGACACACACACACACACACACACACACACACACACACACACACACACACACACACACACACACACACACACACACACACACACACACACACACACACACACACACACACACACACAGCTGTGCGATGAGGCCATGAGGGTGAACAACCTGCTTGTACCCCTCCCCCCACCCCCTCCCCCCCCCCCACCACTAAAAACAAATTAATTAATACTCACTAATTTAAACATCTGCTTTCAACCCCAGAACGTTTCCTTTGTGTTGGCGCCCCCCAGTGGAGAGCGCTGGTACTGCGCCCCGGCTTCAGCTTTGTATTAGAGATCCGCCGCCGACAGCGCCATCGTGTGTCCGTACGGATGTCGGCTTGTCCTGATTATCTTCACGCCGTATCGTTTTCTACTGCATGTGTGGACCGTTCCGTTTCCAACAAAACCACAGCGCCCCCTCGTGGCCCGGCAGGCCCACTGCATGTTTTCAACGTTTCTGCCGTCGTCGTGTGAACGGACATCGTTTTCATAGCAGCGATTTAAAAACGCTAAACATTTCTGAAACGAACAAAACGTTACGGGAACGTATACCCGACGATCTACTTCTCTATATTATTCTTAATTATTTTTCAAATATTATTAAGATTAAAATTTAAATAATTACTAAATACATATCCAAGCATCAAGGACATTTAAAATATTAATAATAATAAATCTTTTTTTTTTAATAATTTACTAAATACTTAACGTGCACCAAGCAGATTTAAAATATTAATAATAATAATAAAGAAAAATGTTAATAATTTACTAAATGCATATCCAAGCATCAAGGAGATTTAAAATATTAATAATAATAAATTTAAAAAAATTATAATTGACTAAATACTTAACGTGCACCAAACAGATTTAAAATATTAATAATAATAATAAAGAAAAATGTTAATAATTTACTAAATGCATATCCAAGCATCAAGGAGATTTAAAATATTAATAATAATAAATTTAAAAAAATTATAATTGACTAAATACTTAACATGCACCAAGCAGATTTAAAATATTAATAATAATAATAAAGAAAAATGTTAATAATTTACTAAATGCATATCCAAGCATCAAGGAGATTTAAAATATTAATAATAATAAATTAAAAAAAATTATAATTGACTAAATACTTAACATGCACCAAGCAGATTTAAAATAATAATAATAAAGAAAAATGTTAATAATTTACTAAATGCATATCCAAGCATCAAGGAGATTTAAAATATGAATAATAATAAATACTTTTTAAAATAATTTACTAAATACATAACATGCACCAAGCAGATTTAAAATATTAATAATAAAGAAAAATGTTAATAATTGACTACATATCCAAGCATCAAGCAGATTTAAAATATTAATAAATAAAAATATTAATAATTTACTAAATATACATCCAAGCGGATTTAAAATCTTAATAATAAATAATAATTTACTAAATAAATATCCAAGCGGATTTAAAATCTTAATAATAAATAATAATTTACTAAATAAATATCCAAGCGGATTTAAAATCTTAATAATAAATACAAATTTAAATAATTTACTAAATACATATCCAAGCACTAAGCAGATTTAACATATTTATTATAACAATTCTAATAATTACTATTATTAATATAATAATGATCAGAGGTCCTGTTCCAATTGAAAATGCAGTTTTTGTTTCAGGAAAGTTTCTGAGATGTTTTTTTGAAAATGACGTAGTTCACGTCGGTGCCGTTTCACAACCCAGCGGCTGACGGAGGTTTTTTTTTTTTAATCCTGCGTCTCACCGTCAAAAGTAAACAGCCGTCAAAGCCGCGTCCAAACGCGATTAACGACGAGTCGACGGCGGACGGGAAGAGAAAAAAAGTGAAACTTGTGCAGAACATCAGCGGAAAAGCAGATTTAATATCCGGCGGCTTTGGCTTCCTTCACCGTGGAAACCTCAAATTCCTGGTGAGAATCGTACATTTGGGACATTTTAATCTGCAGCGAGGACACGGACGGCCGGGGGAGCGCTAACGAGTGAAGAGAGGAGGGAGATAGTGGAGGTCAGAGAGAGAGAGAGAGAGAGAGAGAGAGAGCGAGACGTGAGGACAGGCCACCCACGCTGTGCGGTCAGAGGTTCACCTGCAGTTCACGCCGGCCGTAACGACGCCCCCGGGGAGGAAACGAGGGAGAGGTGGGGACGCAGGAGTGATCGTTTGGGGTTGTTGGAAGCTCAGGAGACGATTCGGTCAAACATTGAAGAAGAAGAAGGAGAAGAAGAAGAAGGAGAAGTTTGAGGCCGACTCCTGCAGACGCTGCAGGTTCAGCCGGAGGTCAGTGAACGCAACACACACTGGACACATGCTAACGTACATATTCTGACTCTGGATCTGTAATGAATGGACGGAATCCAGAAGCGTACGTCCAACGGTTGAAGGCGTCCAACATGAGGCTCCGGGACCGAAGCTGGACGCCAAAAAAACCCAAATAAATGTTTTTAAAAAATCAAAGAAAGGTGATTTTTCTTTCACAAATGTCTCAGGAGGAAGGAGAAGAAAGAGGAAGTCAGTAGAAGTGAAAATGAAGCCTCCTATCATCCGTTACCTCATTCTCATCTCAACACCGCCCCCTGTGGCCACTGGCGGTACTGCATCATTTAGTCCACAGGAGACGGATGAAGATAAAAATTTAACTAATTAAGATTGTCGATAAGTTTTATCCACACTGTGTTTCTGTATCGACTCCAATACTGGTCTATTATTTATTCTTTGATCTACTTTGAAGTAACAATTAAAATGACATGAAACAGCTAATGTCAACATAGAACACATTTCATTATCAATTATTACTATTAATGATTTTTAATGCAAACATATGACTTCGCTAGTTTTTGTTTTGATTAATCACAAGTAAACATTCATCAGAAATGCAGTTTTATTGATAGCGTGACGCAGAGTATTGCTCTTTGTGGACATTGATTCAAACACACGTCAAAAGAAGCTCCGTGCTCGAGACCGTCGGCCATTTCTTCTTTGTTTTTTTTTCGCCGTCGTCTCGTTCATGCAGGAGAAACACAGATTCCGGTTTTACAAAGAAAACATTCCGTCAGTTTTACGGCTGGAAGGCAGTTTGTTAGTCAAAAGAGCTTCAAAGCGTCGTGGCTTTACGTGAACCTAAAATAACTCACTTAACTTCTTTTGTTAATTTCTTTTTAAAAGTAGAGCAGGAACTTTGGCTTTCCTTTGGTTCGGAGTCACAGCGAAGCTTAAAGGCTTATAAACATTTTAAAAAAAACTCAACGTGAAGCTTCGTGAATTTGTCCAGAGGAGACGAGACCTTCGGGGACGGTGTCGTCTTGGAATCTGGTCTTTGATTTGGGTCTCATTGATTCTCTGGGATGAAAACTGAGGAACCTTTCAGGACACTTCTGCCTCTGGACGTCGTCCACGGCTACAAAACAAAACGGCGTCTCTTTATTCCGGATTCCGATTGAGAGGAAACGTCTCGTCTCCAACTTGTTGCTTTTTCTCTGTCAAAGCGTGTCGACATGTCGTGATGTATTTCACTCTTTGAAGAAAACGCCGAAAGTCCAAGTTTCGGCATGAATTTAGCAGCGAAAATCAGGATTTTCTGATTTTACAAAACTGCTTTTTCTTCCTTTGAAGTCCCCCCCCTCCCCCCCCTCGCTTCCCGCCCCTCCCCCGAGACATGATTCAACCTGAACCGAGGCCGTTTGGTCGCCGTGGAAGACGTCCAGTGCTTTTCTGAGATGGAGGGAAAACGACCACGGGGGAGTCGTTTCCTGGACGACTCTCTTGTATTTTGTCATTCGTGGAAACTCAATGAAAGGGAGTTTCAGACATCAGCAAAAAATATGGAACCATTTTGCATTGAAACCAAAAAAAACAACAACAATGGATCGAGATAATTATGAACAAGTATTTCAAGCTATTTTGGAAACATCAAAGTGACACAAGTGAATCTTAGGATCGTCTCAGTCTGTCAGTATTTCCCAAATGTGAGTCGAGACGAAAAGCGACGAGGCTCTTTTTGGGTGTCGTTTCCCGTTTTCCGCACATTTTCTTACACATTTTCCCTGAAAACAAAACAAAACAAGCCACCAGGTTTCTTTCAAGTCGAACGAGGATCAGTGTCTCTGAACTAGAAATTTACTGAAGTCAGCGAGAAAAAACGCGAAACTCGCGGTAACATGTTAGTAACTGATTCTGGAGAGGGAACAATTAGTTACAAGACCTTCTGGGTACAAGTAAACAAACATGGCCGACCCGTAGTGGTTCGATTCGCCATCTGTGTTCTAGTTTTATCGTCCATATTGGTAGTTTAGTAGAGACTCTACCCTGATAGAATCCAGATGTTCTCTGATCACGTCTGTGTGGTTCCATCCCATAAATACGTGAAATGCTGTCGTTTTTAGGTTGTTGCAAATAGATACGCTCGTCGATAACAAGTTGCGTGAACAATGAATTCGGTCCTGTAATGTGTTTTCTGCCATCTTTCAAGTGAAACCGTGAAACTTTTGTCTTGTTTTGGGTCTCCGTTTACACGACAAGCCACTGAAAACAAAACTTTTTTTTTAAATGGCTTCCAAGGTGGAACTTTTTGAAAATGCTCAGTGTTCGTCGTCACGTACAAAAAAAAAAATTTACATTTCTGGAAACATTCAGGCTCCGTCCTGAGAAGACGGCGAAGACAATTAACCAACGGCGCCAACTCGTGGCCCGGCACGCCAAATACATCGTCATCGGTGCGTCACACTGTTGCCGTGTGAACGCGGAACTTTTCAGCGATGAAAAAAACATTTTAAGCATTTTCACTTGAAACGTTGTGTAAACATGATTTTCAAAACCACCGATGTTGATACAAGAAAGAAAAGTTTCGGGGGAAAAGTTTCCACAATAACTTGTTTTGGTTTTTTTTACTTTGCTAATCTCGCCGATGCTATCAGGCGATCAAATGACACACACACACACACACATGGAAAAGGTGAGTGTTTTCATTGTGTGTGTGTGTGTGTGTGTGTCTTTATCGCCAACATCATCGATGTAAAACACGTTTCCTCCCCATAAAGCTGAAGCTCCCAGATCAGTCGGAGCAAATCCCCGACTTAACCCGCGGAACCCGGGCGAGTGCTGCGAGAGAAAGGGAGCGAGGCGGGGGAGGGGAGGGGAGGGGAGGGGAGGGGAGGGGAGGAGACGGAGGGGTGAGACGAGGTTTTCGGGCTAAAAATCAAAGCGAAATGCTCAGTTTCATATTTAATAACTCAACGGTGCTTTGTCGACTTTCACAATCTGATTGTATTTTGAAGGCAAAACATCAAAGGCAGCGTCGGCGCTCAAAGGCCATTAAAAAGAGCACGTGAGGTGAAATAATTCTTTACTTGGAAACGTCACATCTCTAAAGTTTGTGGGGAAGCAGCGGGGGAGGGGGAGATCAAGCAACATCGACATCACAACCACCCCGATTCTGTTTTTCCGCCATTTTTTATTCCTCTTTTTCTCTGCGTGAGGCGGAAAAGAGGCGCTGGGGTCTGAGGGGGGGGGAGGGGGGGAGATGAAAGGGGTGACGCGGGCGTGACGAGGCGCACGCTGAGATCTGACGGCGACGGGGAAACGCGCAAGCAACGGGATTCCAACCGACCCGACAGCGACGGACGGACGGACGGAGAGTGAAGCTCCAGAAGCGAAGGGAAGGAAAGGAGGGATTCCAAGTTCACTTTCAGAAACTTCACGTTTGTTTCTAATTGTGTGAGTTTGTTCTACTTTTTTTTTTTTTCTTTTTTGGTTTTTCCTTCCCACTTTCTCCGTCGTGGTCGTGGTCGTCACTGCGCCGCCTTGGCCGGTCCAAACGGTCCCACCATCTTCATGGCGGCGTAGTTCTGTGAAGGAGCCGCACAGTTAATCTCTTTTCTTTTCTTTTCTTTTCTTTTCTTTTCTTTTCTTTTCTTTTCTTTTCTTTTCTTTTCTTTTCTCGGCCGTGAGACAAAAAAAATACAAGAAATCATTCCTCAATGATTCTCCCATATTTCAGTTATTGTGCTGAAGTCTGGGGTAATACTTCTACCACTAATACTTCTACCAGTACCACTAATACTTCTACCACTAATACTTCTACCAGGACCAATAATACTTCTACCAGGACACTAATACTTCTACCACTAATACTTCTACCAGGACACTAATACTTCTACCACTAATACTTCTACCAGGACCAATAATACTTCTACCAGGACCACTAATACTTCTACCAGTACCAATAATACTTCTACCAGGACACTAATACTTCTACCAGTACCAATAATACTTCTACCAGGACACTAATACTTCTACCACTAATACTTCTACCAGGACACTAATACTTCTACCACTAATACTTCTACCAGGACCAATAATACTTCTACCAGGACACTAATACTTCTACCACTAATACTTCTACCAGGACACTAATACTTCTACCACTAATACTTCTACCAGTACCAATAATACTTCTACCAGTACCAATAATACTTCTACCACTAATACTTCTACCAGGACCAATAATACTTCTACCAGGACACTAATACTTCTACCAGGACC
>NC_137672.1:18858799-18886299 GCF_963422515.1 Blennius ocellaris | reverse complement strand
AGATCTGGACGGTGAACTTAGGAGACAGTTTCGTCTCGGCTTTATCCACACTCCAGAAGTGTTCCTGCACACACAGAATTGTGGTTGTTTTTTTACCTTTTTAAAGACAGAAAATTCACTCTAAAATCGATATGATTTAAATGCTTTGATGCTGAAAGTCTGTTTGGTAATAATTCATATTATTATAATTATTATGGGTTTTTTTATTTAATTGTAGCAGAACGTTCTGACTGACTCACAATAATCGGCTTTGTTTTATTAAAGAAGTAAGATAGAATATATTATTATGATTATATTTATATTTATACAAACGAGGGAGCATTTAGCATTAGCATTATTTAACTCATGCTTCTTTGCCATGTTTACACGACAACATTTAAAGGGAAAACAGTTTTGTGCGTTTTAGAAAACTTTTACGTTTACATGGCAATGTAGTTTTCATGTTGAGCCACTAGTGGGTGCTGTTGGTTATTTTTTGTTATGAAACTGCGCACACATGCAGCAGAGAACGACATGAAAAAAACATTGACAATAGGAGCTTGTGCAAAAAAAATATTTAGCTGTGTATACACACGAAGTAGGAGCAAGTTTTTCCTGGTTTCCATGGTGACGAAGCGTCGTCAAAAAGTCGCAATTTCCGGGATTAGATGGAGATGGAGCGGGAGAATTTTCAAAAAGTTGCGTTTTCATTAATTCCGTAGAGATGGAGTCAGAAAATGTTCAGCAAAAAAAAAAAAAAAAAGACATTTTCCTCGTTTCCATGGAGATGGACTCGGAGAATTTTCAAAAGAGTTGCGTTTTTACACCGTTTCCATGCAGAGGGAGCATTTTTTTTTTTTTAAAGTTGCATTTTTTTTAATGTTTCCACCAAGACCGATTCGGAGGATTTTCAAAATGTTACATTTTTACATTATTTCCATGGCGACGGAGTCGGAGAACTTTCAAAAAAGTTGTGTTTTACCTCATTTGAAGTTCAAGCACCGCGGTGTGTCGACAGAGCCTCGCTAACAAAACAATGTTACTTAGCGTGTTAGCGGCTCGTCATATTTTCCATTGAACATCAATATTGTTCCAATTTGTAATTTACTGATTTTGAGGCTTCGAACTTTGAGACAAACGCCGAAGCCTGACTCATCTCCAGCTGTTGGTGTGAGCTTGCTCCTCCTGCGCTGCAGATGTTTTCCGAGCTGCAGACGCGTCTTTGCACAACTTCGCCATTTCGGACCGGACGCATAGCGAGACGATGTGCAACGTGTGATTATACACACCTGCAGAAATGTGTGTGCTCAGAGAGCGGACGCACACTCATATATGTGTGTCTCATTATCGGAGCAGGTGTGTGTGTGTGTGTGTGTGTGTGTGTGTGTGTGTGTGTGTGTGTGTGTGTGTGTGTGTGTGTGTTGAATTCACACTGAGCTGACAGACGGTCTTATCACGTCTCACCTCCATGCTAATAGCTTCACTCTGCAGGACGAGTTTCCTCTTTTGTCTCTTTCCATTGGCTCAGTTGTCATTTAGTGTGTGTGTGTGTGTGTGTGTGTGTGTGTGTGTGTGTGTGTGTGTGTGTGTGTGTGTGTGTAATATAAAAACAGGATTTGCAGCTGTTGTCGTTGTTGTTCATCCTTCATAATAAGGAACGTAATATTTCGGCACTTTGACTAGACGTCAGATAAACTATGGTCAGCGAGGCTACATGCTAATGAGTTTCAAGGCTCATGCAGTAGCGAGGCTACATGCTAACAAGTTTTGGGGCTCACACAGTAGTGAGGCTACATGCTAACGAGTTTCAAGGCTCATGCAGTAGCGAGGCTATATGCTAACAAGTTTTGGGGCTCACACAGTAGTGAGGCTACATGCTAACGAGTGTCAAGGCTCACGCAGTAGCGAGGCTACATGCTAACAAGTTTTGGGGCTCACACAGTAGCGAGGCTCCATGCTAACAAGTTTTGGGGCTCACACAGTAGCGAGGCTCCATGCTAACAAGTTTTGGGGCTCACACAGTAGCGAGGCTACATGCTAACGAGTTTCAAGGCTCATGCAGTAGCAAGGCTACATGCTACCAAGCTTCGGGGCTCACACAGTAGCGAGGCTACATGCTAACGAGTTTCAAGGCTCATGCAGTAGCAAGGCTACATGCTACCAAGCTTCGGGGCTCACACAGTAGCAAGGCTACATGCTACCAAGCTTCGGGGCTCACACAGTAGCGAGGCTACATGCTAACGAGTTTCCAGGCTCACACAGTAGCGAGGCTACATGCTAACGAGTTTCAAGGCTCACACAGTAGCAAGGCTACATGCTAAACATAATTAAATTACAGTCATTAGCGAGCAGGAACGCTGAAGTAAACAATCAAAATTGAACTTCGGTCAAACAAATTTACTTCTGCCGGAAGGAACTTGTCGTAGAAAACGACGTCGTTTGTTCCGTAAAGAAGTGACAAGCTTCCCCCCCGTTCTTATGGACGTCTCGTCGTTATGTAAACCGGCGGCACGGCGCCTCCTTACCTTCCTGTCGACGACGCACAGCTGCTCCGCTGGCAGGTAGTTGAAGGGGAACAGGAACCTGTAGTTGAAGTTTCCCTCGCCGCCCAGCGAGCGGTAGTGGACGTCCGTCTTCTGCTTGTTGTGCTCGTGTCCGTCCAGCCAGCTGAGGGACGGAACCGTCCGTTAGACAAGTGTCTTTCAACCACTGTGCCGATTTCACATTTATTTCTAAAAAAAACATTTGCTCTCACAGCGACAGTGTGTTGCAGAGTAATCCTGTATAAATACTCTTCACCACTAGAGGGCAGCACAGAACTTTGCCGGTGAAATGTAAAGTGACAGACGTCAGTGTGGTTCATCTCCACCTCCTGCTACCATCTTGTATCAAAGTACTGTGTCAGTGACAGTGATGGAGAAGTTTTTGAAAACCAGGATCTCAGCTCTTCATCCATCAGGTCCAGGTTTCACACTGAGGGAGGCACTATTAAAAAAAGTCCTTGCTTTCTGGATTTACTGGATTCCTGTTGATAAAACTTTGATGAGAAAGACTTTGATGTCTTTGATGAGAATGACTTTATATTGTTAATAGAGGCTACAGAGTTTCAAATCTTAACATTTCCGGGTGGTGGTGTGCCTCCAGAGTTTTCCAAAGACAAAAGTGTGCCTTTGTTCAAAAGAGGTAGAAAACAGTGTTAGAAAGCGCCACGCAGAGCCGCCGCCCACTTCCTGCCCTTTGATCTCACCCTTTCACGTAGATGTCGCTCATCCTCTCGCCGCCGAGGCCGACGTCGTCCAGGATGACGTCGCTGGTGTTCCAGACGATGCAGCGCAGGAAGAACCTGGACACAGTCGGACTCGGTGTTGACGTGACGACGGTACTGAGACGACCTGAACATCAGCTGTTCAGTTTAACGTTTGGATTGATGCCTAAAGCCCCGTTTGAACGCTTTCAGGTGAAAACACGGAGCCGCCATTGGGTTTGGGGAGTCCGTTTTCATAGTCCTCCTAGTGGCCGGCAGGAGAACTACATCATTTCTAGTTCCAGTAGGAACAACCCACATGAAAAGAACCTATATAAACATATGTTTTAATATAGGTTTTGAATATATGTGACATATAAAATTGTCCGTTTTCCTATATTTTATGTACATATATGTACATATATGCACATATACGCATACATATATGTACATATATGTATGCGTATGTACATATATGCACATATATGTACATATATCCTCATATAGGTTCTTTCCATGTGGGAGAGATCAAAATGTAAAACGATGGCAGTTCATCTCTGGTTTGTTGATGCTTCTGGTTGTTTCAGGAAGTGCTACCATCAACAACAACAACAACAACAACAACAACAACAACAACAACAGCAGCAGGCTAAAGCCCTACCTCTTGGCTCTGCGCGGCGTGACGTTAAACGGCGGTCCAGGCGGTCCGAGGGACTTGGGGAAGATGTCCACCCACATCATGAGACGGCCCTGACAGAGAGCGTCCAACGTCCAATCAGATCGCACACACACACACACACACACACACACAGTAAAGTAACCGAGGTGTGTGTGTCACCTGCTGGATGTCGGGCTGCAGGGGGCTGTAGAGCGGCCGGCTCTCCACGTGCTCCGGCACCAAACCCAGACTCCTCAAGATGTGAAGAGACAGTCGCTCCCGGATCGGGCCGAGGTGACGCTTGGACATGTGCTTGTCCTCTAAACACACACACACACACACACACACACACACACACACACACACACACACACACACACACACACACACACACACACACACACACACACACACACACACACACACACACACACACACACACACACACACATTAGGGTTGAAATGTGGGGCATGGCACTTTTCAGATGGCTGCAGGAGCTCTGGGAGTGGAGAATGGAAATCTGGAGAAACAGGAGTAATTCATTCATTTCTCTCACACACGCACGCACGCACGCACGCACGCACGCACGCACGCACGCACGCACGCACGCACACACACACACACGCACGCACACACACACACACACACACACACACGGTCGGCCTCGGCATCATCGCGAGCAAATGAGGAAAATCCGTGCCGCGTTCCAAGGGGAAAAAAAAAAAAATCGAAATATCAAACTGACGTCCAAAGTTTATGACTGTAAAGTTCAAATCACCTGGAGTGTGAGACGAGGGGAAGGAAAGAGTGAGGGGGAGGACAGACGAGAAGGAGGAACGGCGGGAAACGGAGGGAAGAGAAAAGAAGAGATGGGACAACTTGTGGCTGGAAGAGGAGAGGAAGCAGAGAGACGGAAGGAAAGAAGGCGACAGGAACAGGACAAGACGAGGAGTGAGGCCCCGTTTCCATGGCAACGCTTACACCGAACTGGAAGAGTCGCCAGCTACTGAGCACGTGCAGAAGAAAAGTTGACGGCCGCCGTGGACCGTATCAGAAAAGTAGCATTTTGCTGCCCTCGTTTCCATGGAAACGGGGTCGGAACGTTTTCGAAAAGTTGCGTTTCCAAGTGTCTCCGACTACCGTCGTCGTGGAAACAGACGCCCGGGAACACGAAGAAAGTTGCTCCAAGAAGTCGTCATGGAAACGGGGACGAAAACACAAGCAATTAATTTGAAGGGGAAAAAAACAAACAAACAAACACAAAAGCAGGAAGTTGAAATAGAAGATAGAATAATGTTCCGTACAGTGGTGCACTGGTTTTTAAAGAACGGTGATAGAAGCTGAGTGGGTTTGTAGAAGAAGAAGAAGCAGAAGAAGAAGCAGCAGAAGAAGAAGTAGCAGAAGAAGAAGTAGCAGAAGAAGAAGCAGCAGAAGAAGAAGCAGCAGAAGAAGAAGCAGCAGAAGAAGAAGCAGCAGAAGAAGAAGTAGCAGAAGAAGAAGCAGAAGAAGAAGAAGCAGCAGAAGAAGAAGAAGCAGCAGAAGAAGAAGTAGCAGAAGAAGAAGTAGCAGAAGAAGAAGCAGAAGAAGAAGAAGCAGCAGAAGAAGAAGTAGAAGAAGAAGTAGCAGAAGAAGAAGCAGCAGAAGAAGAAGCAGAAGAAGAAGAAGTAGAAGAAGAAGTAGCAGAAGAAGAAGCAGCAGAAGAAGAAGCAGAAGAAGAAGCAGCAGAAGAAGAAGCAGAAGAAGAAGTAGCAGAAGAAGAAGCAGCAGAAGAAGAAGCAGAAGAAGAAGCAGAAGAAGTAGCAGCAGAAGAAGAAGCAGAAGAAGAAGTAGCAGAAGAAGAAGCAGCAGAAGAAGCAGCAGAAGAAGAAGCAGAAGAAGAAGAAGTAGCAGAAGAAGAAGAAGCAGAAGAAGAAGCAGCAGAAGAAGAAGCAGAAGAAGAAGCAGAAGAAGAAGTAGCAGAAGAAGAAGCAGCAGAAGAAGAAGCAGCAGAAGAAGAAGCAGCAGAAGAAGAAGCAGAAGAAGAAGCAGAAGAAGTAGCAGCAGAAGAAGAAGCAGAAGAAGAAGTAGCAGAAGAAGAAGCAGCAGAAGAAGCAGCAGAAGAAGAAGCAGAAGAAGAAGAAGTAGCAGAAGAAGAAGCAGAAGAAGAAGCAGCAGAAGAAGAAGCAGAAGAAGAAGAAGTAGCAGAAGAAGAAGCAGCAGAAGAAGAAGCAGAAGAAGAAGAAGTAGCAGAAGAAGAAGCAGCAGAAGAAGAAGTAGCAGAAGAAGAAGCAGCAGAAGAAGAAGCAGCAGAAGAAGAAGCAGAAGAAGAAGCAGCAGAAGAAGAAGTAGCAGAAGAAGAAGCAGCAGAAGAAGAAGTAGCAGCAGAAGAAGAAGCAGAAGAAGAAGTAGCAGAAGAAGAAGTAGCAGAAGAAGAAGCAGAAGAAGAAGAAGCAGCAGAAGAAGAAGTAGAAGAAGAAGTAGCAGAAGAAGAAGCAGCAGAAGAAGAAGAAGCAGAAGAAGAAGTAGAAGAAGAAGTAGCAGAAGAAGAAGCAGCAGAAGAAGAAGCAGAAGAAGAAGCAGCAGAAGAAGTAGCAGCAGAAGAAGAAGCAGAAGAAGAAGCAGCAGAAGAAGAAGCAGAAGAAGAAGCAGAAGAAGAAGTAGCAGAAGAAGAAGCAGCAGAAGAAGTAGCAGCAGAAGAAGAAGCAGAAGAAGAAGAAGCAGAAGAAGAAGTAGCAGAAGAAGTAGCAGCAGAAGAAGAAGCAGAAGAAGAAGCAGCAGAAGAAGAAGCAGAAGAAGAAGTAGCAGAAGAAGAAGCAGCAGAAGAAGAAGCAGCAGAAGAAGAAGCAGAAGAAGAAGCAGCAGAAGAAGAAGCAGAAGAAGAAGTAGCAGAAGAAGAAGCAGCAGAAGAAGAAGTAGCAGAAGAAGAAGAAGTAGCAGAAGAAGCAGCAGAAGAAGAAGTAGCAGAAGAAGAAGCAGCAGAAGAAGAAGAAGCAGAAGAAGAAGTAGCAGAAGAAGAAGCAGCAGAAGAAGAAGCAGCAGAAGAAGTAGCAGCAGAAGAAGAAGCAGCAGAAGAAGAAGTAGCAGAAGAAGAAGCAGCAGAAGAAGAAGCAGCAGAAGAAGAAGTAGCAGAAGAAGAAGCAGAAGAAGAAGTAGCAGAAGAAGAAGCAGCAGAAGAAGAAGCAGCAGAAGAAGAAGCAGCAGAAGAAGAAGCAGCAGCAGAAGAAGAAGCAGCAGAAGAAGAAGCAGCAGCAGAAGAAGAAGCAGCAGCAGAAGAAGCAGCAGCAGAAGAAGAAGCAGCAGAAGAAGAAGCAGCAGCAGAAGAAGAAGCAGCAGAAGAAGAAGCAGCAGAAGAAGAAGAAGAAGAAGAAGCAGCAGAAGCAGCAGAAGAAGAAGCAGCAGAAGAAGAAGCAGCAGAAGAAGAAGAAGAAGAAGCAGCAGAAGAAGAAGCAGCAGAAGAAGAAGTAGCAGAAGAAGAAGTAGCAGAAGAAGAAGAAGTAGCAGAAGAAGAAGAAGAAGCAGAAGAAGAAGAAGTAGCAGAAGAAGAAGAAGAAGCAGAAGAAGCAGCAGCAGCAGGTGTTCCCCCAGGTTCCTCCGGTGTAGCCCTCCACTCACCGAGGTCCCCCGCGGTGTAGATCTTCCCCCTGAATCGCACCGTGTCGTTCTCGTAGACCGGCTGCCGCAGGTTCCGCCGCTCACACAACCTGCAGAGCAGCTGCCGCGGCGTCAACTGGTCCCTCCACTGGTTCAACCCCGACCTGGAACACACGGGAGGCTTGAAAGTGTGGGGACGAGCGGCGGCGGGGTGGAGGCAAGGCGCTTCCACTCACACGCAGTAGGACTGCGGCAGGCCGCACGCCGCGCCGTGTTTGGACAGGAAGCGGTTCTCCAGGTCGATGGTCGTCTCGCCGATCTTCTCGTCCTTGGTGATCATGTCGTGGTCGTACAGCGCCACCCGGAGGTCCTTCTCCACGGGGAGGGAGCAGCTGAGGGCGAACATCCTGGAGGGGGAGGAACCCGGTGAGCTGAGAACCGGCTTCAGGTGCAGGGGCCGAGCAACCGACAAGTCAACCGACAAGTCAACCGACAAGTCAACTGACCAGAAAGATGGCCAAGCAACCAACCAACCAGAAAGACGACCAACCAACCAACCAGGCAACCAGAAAGACGACCAACCAACTAACCAAGCAACCAACCAACCAAGCAACCAACCAACCAAGCAACCAACCAAGCAACCAGAAAGACGACCAACCAACTAACCAAGCAACCAACCAACCAAGCAACCAACCAACCAAGCAACCAACCAAGCAACCAGAAAGACGACCAACCAAGCAACCAACCAGGCAACCAGAAAGACGACCAACCAACTAACCAAGCAACCAACCAACCAAGCAACCAACCAACCAAGCAACCAACCAAGCAACCAGAAAGACGACCAACCAAGCAACCAACCAGGCAACCAGAAAGACGACCAACCAACTAACCAAGCAACCAACCAACCAAGCAACCAACCAACCAAGCAACCAACCAAGCAACCAGAAAGACGACCAACCAAGCAACCAACCAGGCAACCAGAAAGACGACCAACCAACTAACCAAGCAACCAACCAACCAAGCAACCAACCAACCAAGCAACCAACCAAGCAACCAGAAAGACGACCAACCAAGCAACCAAGCAAGCAACCAGAAAGACGACCAACCAACCAACCAACCAACCAACTAAGCAACCAGGCAACCAACCAACCAAGCAACCAGAAAGACGACCAACCAACCACATCGTCTCACACTCACTGCATATTGTTTTAATATTTAATTGAATCACACACCAACAGTAAAATGCAGTAAAACATTTGATATTGTGAGATGAAAGTAATTAATAGAAGAATATGATCAAAAACAGGAATGTCATAAAGGATCAAAGGAGGACTGAGAAAGGCTGACATGCAGAGGAAGAGTTTGGTTTGAATTAAAATGTTTTGGATCGTTCCAGTTAAACTGCATCACCTCATCAAACTCTTTCTTTTTAGGTTAAACAATCGAAATGTATCTGATTTCTTTTACATTTCAAGACATTATTTCCACACCACGTTGAAGAATATTGGAAAGGAAAACATTTTACGGTTCAGGTGGCTGCGTCCTAAATAAACACACAATGTTTTAATAGTTCCAAAAGCCATTTTTAGATGATTTGAACCAGAAACTTGAGTGTGAATCAGCTGAATTCTCGTCTTCAAACTTTCAACAAACCAGAGAAAAGGAACATAAAATGTTTCTGGGATTGGTTTGTGTGCAGTGACACCTACTGGCAGAGAGAGGGAGAGAGAGGGAGGGGGGGGAGAGAGAGAGAGAGAGAGAGAGAGAGAGAGAAAACAACCTGCTGAGTCAAAAGTGTTTCTGCTGTAAAGTCTGGTTTGGTTTTAGCCTGAAAATGTGGTTAAAATGAGCAAATCCACCCGTAATCTGTCATTTTAATCCCTCAGATTAACGGGAAACTTGGATTGGAAGGTAGAAGGTGGAAACTTCACAAGAACCTGTCCAAGCCTGCAAAACTGGAAAAACATTTTTTAAAAATTCAAAAAATCAATTCCAAAAATATTTTGTTTTTGTGTTTGTACAATATTAATGTTACATAAAATTAAAAAAACATTAAGCTAACATTAAATTAAATTAAATTAAATTAAATTAAAACAAACTAATGTTGAAAAATCACAATTTCTGAAATTAAAGACGTTTTCAGAGTAAAACTTTTTTTAAATCCTTGTTGAAATTGAAGGATGATAAAGAAACTGCAAAAAATATTTTCAAAAAATAAAAAAAAAATAAAAAAAATTTTTTTATTTTTTTTTTATTTTATAATATTAATGTTATATAAAATAAAATAAAAACAACATTGAACTAAAGTTTAAATTAAACTAAATTAATTTTGCTCAAAACTATTGTGGAAAAATCGCAATTTCTGCAAATATATTTTAATTTTCACATGTTAAAGAACATTTAAAGAAAAGAAAAACTGGTGACGTCGTTTTCAAAGTAAAATATTTTAAAAATCCTCGGTGAAACTGAAGGATGATAAAGACTTTTGCCACTTTTATAACGTTTTAAAGTCAATTATGACATTCCTGCTTTGATAATCAAACGCTGCTGAAAAACGTTAAATATTACATATTAATAAATATTATATATTAATATTATATCTTTCATCAGTGCAAAAGTTGCAGGTCAAATAAAGTGTTAATAGATCAATTTATTACACAATAAAATGTTTCCATTTTGATGCTTTATTTTCCTCTGATGCAAACATCGTTGTAATTGTTCTATCATGTGACGAGTAAACGTCTTCACTCATGCTAATCTGAAGGGAAGACATAATCTGGTGTCGCGCTTTAATTATTCCCCACAGATCAATTTCACTGTCCGTCACTGATCAGATCCACTTCCTGTTTCCAGAGCTCCCCAACAAGGGTTTCCTTCTGCAACACTGCCATCTACTGGACGGTTTCATAAACACATCCAGGACGAGGAGAAAAGGTTCTTTTAAGACGTATTATTTTGGTAATTTGAGTATAAAAAATGCAGATTTCAAGCAGCGAGAGGTTGAGTAGAGTTCTTCACAGTGGAGACGGAGAGTCGCGGAAACGGGGGGGGCGAAGGAGACTTTTCACGAAAAGCTCTTCTGCACATGCTCAGTAGGTGGACAATAAGTGCACAATGTAAAAACATGACACTCGTCACTGTTGATGTTCATTTTGTGTTTCAGTGTCAAAAAACAAACAAACAAACAAACAGCACCAACTTGTGGCCTGGCGGGCCAACTGCATGTTTGTTTTTCCGGTGTTTTTCTGCCGTTGCCATGGAAACAACAACACGCACATACAAAACAGGACAATTTAGTTTAACACGATTCTGCAAAAACACGTCCATGGACACTTTTAAAGCTAAAGTTACATTGAAATTTCACAAGTTTGCACTGAAATGAGCCCTGAAAAGGCTTTTTAATGTAAAACGTGATGAAAGGTGGTGAGACGGAACCAGATTAGAGCACCTACTTGCCAAAGACGGGGTCCAGCGTGCAGGGGACATAGTTCTCATGGTCACTGAGGGTCTTCTTCCCCAGACTGATCTTCACGTAGGGGTCACACTGAAAACACCAGCAGTTACATCGCTTAGTGGAGGAAGATGCTCTATAATCTGGATTAGTGGAGGAAGATGCTCTATAATCTGGATTAGTGGAGGTAGATGCTCTAAAATCTGGATTAGTGGAGGAAGATGCTCTATAATCTGATGTTAGAGGAGGAAGATGCTCTATAATCTGGATTAGTGGAGGAAGATGCTCTATAATCTGGATTAGTGGAGGAAGATGCTCTATAATCTGGATTAGTGGAGGTAGATGCTCTAAAATCTGGATTAGAGGAGGAAGATGCTCTATAATCTGATGTTAGAGGAGGAAGATTCTCTATAATCTGGACTAGAGGAGGAAGATGCTCTATAATCTGGATTCGGGGAGGAAGATGCTCTATAATCTGGACTAGAGGAGGAAGATGCTCTATAATCTGGATTCGGGGAGGAAGATGCTCTATAATCTGGATTCGGGGAGGAATATGCTCTATAATCTGGATTAGTGGAGGAAGATGCTCTATAATCTGGATTAGAGGAGGAAGATGCTCTATAATCTGGATTAGAGGAGGAAGATGCTCTATTAATCTGGATTAGAGGAGGAAGATGCTCTATAATCTGGACTAGAGGAGGAAGATGCTCTATAGTCTGCTTTTCATAAAGTAACAGTCAGCCGTACTTGATAATGAAGAGATCCACTTCCAGGTAAACAGGAGTTTAGCACGATAGTAACCAGCAAGTCGATACGATGGCTAACATTGAACCATGTCGTCGCCCCTCCACCCGGTGGTGCCCCGCCCGCCCCTCCTACCTCCCCGCCCCACCCCACCCTGCCCCTCCTACCTCCCCGCCCCACCCCACCCCGCCCCTCCTACCTCCCTGCCCCACCTACCTCCCCGCCCCTCCTACCTCCCCGCCCCTCCTACCTTGCCGTTGGCGTCTTTGGGCTGCAGCCCGTGAGCCTGGATGACGTAGACCCGGACCAAACACTCCTCGATGCCGTTGGGGGGGAGTTTCCTGAACTGCCTCGGGGGGGCGGCGGCGGCGGGGTCGTCCTGCAGAGGGTAGATCTTGAACATGCCCTGGACGGAGAGGGACCGGGGGACGGAGAGGGACCGGGGGACGGAGAGGGACCAGGGGACGGAGAGGGACCGGGGGACGGAGAGGACGGAGAGGGTTCAGAGAAAGGTGGAGACGTGAGCAGGTTGTTAGAACAGAATTGTTGTTCCAGGTTTTAAAAAGTTCGCTCCAAGCAGCCAATCAGAAATCAAACCCTATATAGTGTCATCGGGGGGTTTAGCCAATCACAATCAAGGTAGGCTCCTCCCCCCCTTTGACTCCTCCCACAATCAGGCAGCTCTGCTGTGGCACATGGCGCCACGAGAGGAAGTACTTCCTCCCTCTTCCCATATATGGGCGTGTGTGTGGGCGGAGCCAGTCCAGCTCACACAGACACAGCAGATTCTGAATGTAGCTCCTGGGATCCGATGTTCTAATGGAGGAGAATCAAGGAGGAGCTGGAAACTTTGAATTCAAGGTTTCTGGCTCAACGAGATCACGTGGAAGTTTTGAAAAGTTGGTTATTATGACCTGTTTCTCTGGAAAACGTGTCTCCTGAGGTTTTACTTTGGAATTTTCCTGATATGACTCCATTTTGACCGACTTCACGAAGACGCTTTCAGGACACCAAGTGTCGCTGAGCACCGTTGCCTTGGAAACACGAAGGTTTTGGGTTTTTTTCTCCATTCATTCTGATTTGAATGTAAAGCAGCACAAACCGCCCTACCTTGAATTCTCCCACCACCGACGGGTCTTCCCCTTCGTCCCGAGTCTTTCCTCTGTACAGCTTGAAGGTTTGACAGAAATCAGAGAGACCCTCCAGGCCCTCCACCTTCTCCAGCTCCTGGCCGAAGACCTGAGGAAGAGGAGGAAGAGGAGGAAGAGGAGCAACTCATTCTACTCTCTAGTTCCACCTTCAGGCCCATGATGATGTGCTACCGAAATTTCCGGCCCATTAAGCGACGATAAGCCACACCCACAAGCATTTTAAAAAAGAAAGGGCGGAGTTACGTGATGCACCTGAACGCATCGCGAGTTCCAGACAACAACACCTCCTGCGGGAATCCTGCAACTGGTGATCATCTTGAAAACGAGGAACTTTAAGGAGTCCGTTAAAAGCTTTGGTCTGGTTTAGACTACGTCGTTCTCTACGGCGTCAAACACCCATGTAGGGTCGGCGTGGCGACCCTACATGGGCGAGGCCCCGCCCACACGACCCGGTCTCAAGTGTGAAGTGGTTTTCTAGTTAAAGGGATGATTAATTTGTGAATGTTAAGGGGTTGGGAAAATGTATTACGTCAACCGCGCGTGTGTGTGTGCGTGTGTGTGTGTGTGTGTGTGTGTGTGTGTGTGTGTGTGTGTGTGTGTGTGTGTGTGGTAGACATCTGGGCAGGGTCGTCTTTGTGTCAGAAGCAGAAAGAGATTCATCTGCTCTGGTTGGCGACGTTGGGATTGCATCAGTCAAAGTGTCGGGGAACCAGAAGAAAACCCGCAGTACTCTAATATCAGGGTCTGGAAGGCGTACAAAGTACACAGTGTAGTACCGCTGTACTGCGGCAGGGAGGTCCACCGTGTCTGGGTCACGTTCACTGTGACGACTACATTGATTTAAAATAACAAAACCGTTTCTGCAGCGAGAAGAACGACAACATTGTTTTAGATGACAAAACTTTTAGGGTAAAACGAAAAAAAAGTTTTTGAGGGTTTTTTTGGGGGGCGGGGGGGTATAATATTGGAACAGCAGGGTGGGAGGGAGGGAGGGAGGGAGGGGAGGGGAGGGAGGGAGGGAGGGAGGGAGGGAGGGAGGGAGGGAGGGGAGGGAGGGAGGGAGGGAGGGAGGGAGGGGAGGTGATGACAGGGATGATGTCAGACAAAGAAAGGTCCGGAAAGTGCGCTTCATTTCAATACTCAAACACCAAACCCAGTACCAAGGGAGAGGAGGGGTGGAGGCGGGGGAGGGGGAGGAGGGGTGGAGGCGGGGGAGGGGGAGGAGGGGAGGGGAGGTGGAGGAGGGGAGGTGGAGGAGGGGAGGTGGAGGAGGGGAGGTGGAGGAGGGGAGGTGGAGGCGGAGGAGGGGAGGTGGAGGTGGAGGAGGGGGAGGGGGGGGGAGGGGAGGTGGAGGAGGGGAGGTGGAGGAGGGGGGAAGGGGGGGGAGGAGGCGGGGGCGGGGAGGTGGAGGAGGGGAGGTGGAGGAGGGGAGGTGGAGGTGGAGGAGGGGAGGTGGAGGAGGGGAGGTGGAGGCGGAGGAGGGGAGGTGGAGGTGGAGGAGGGGGGAGGGGGGGAGGGGAGGTGGAGGAGGGGGAAGGGGGGGGAGGAGGTGGGGGCGGGGAGGTGGAGGACGGGAGGTGGAGGCGGGGGAGGGGGGGAGGGGAGGAGGAGGTGGAGGCGGGGGCGGGGGAGGCGGAGGAGGGGAGGTGGAGGTGGAGGAGGGGAGGTGGAGGTGGGGGAGGGGAGGCGGGGGAGGTGGAGGCGGGGGAGGTGGAGGCGGGGGAGGGGAGGTGGAGGAGCGGAGGTGGAGGCGGGGGAGGGGAGGTGGAGGTGGAGGAGGGGGAGGGGGGGGAGGGGAGGTGGAGGAGGGGGAAGGGGGGGGGAGGAGGTGGGGGCGGGGAGGTGGAGGACGGGAGGTGGAGGCGGGGGAGGGGGGGAGGGGAGGAGGAGGTGGAGGCGGGGGCGGGGGAGGCGGAGGAGGGGAGGTGGAGGTGGAGGAGGGGAGGTGGAGGCGGGGGAGGGGAGGCGGGGAAGGTGGAGGCGGGGGAGGTGGAGGCGGGGGAGGGGAGGTGGAGGAGCGGAGGTGGAGGCGGGGGAGGGGAGGTGGAGGAGGGGAGGTGGAGGCGGGGGAGGGGAGGTGGAAGAGGGGAGGCGGAGGAGAGGAGGTGGAGGCGGGGGAGGGGAGGTGGAGGAGCGGAGGTGGAGGCGGGGGAGGGGAGGTGGAGGTGGGGGAGGGGAGGTGGAGGAGGGGAGGTGGAGGTGGGGGAGGGGAGGTGGAAGAGGGGAGGCGGAGGAGAGGAGGTGGAGGCGGGGGAGGGGAGGTGGAGGAGGGGAGGTGGAGGCGGGGGAGGGGAGGTGGAGGAGGGGAAGGGAGGGGAGGTGGAGGAGGGGAGGTGGAGGAGGGGAGGGGAGGTGGAGGAGGGGAGGTGGAGGAGGGGAGGGGAGGTGGAGGCGGGGGAGGGGAGGTGGAGGCGGGGGAGGGGAGGTGGAGGCGGGGGAATGGAGGTGGAGGAGGTGGAGGCGGGGGAGGGGAGGTGGAGGAGGGGAAGGTGGGTAGAAAATTGTAGAAGCAGAGAAAATGAGTTCCTACAGGTCTTTAAACAAACGTGGCTAATTGGAGGAAATGTACTTTCGAATCAACGTTTCCGTGTGTTCAAGTGAAAACTCTGAACTTTTTAAAAATTCTTTGGCTCTGTCTCCATGGAAACGGGTGAAAACGCAACTTTGAAACGGGAAAAATACAACGTTTTGAAAATGTTTAGCTCCCGTCTCCATGGAAACAGGAATAATGTAATATATATACATATATATAATGTAATACTCATGTATACGCTCAAGCCCCGTCTCTCTTTGCCGTCGACGTGAACTGGTAGCCACATTAGCAACATTAGCATTCCTAGCCACGTCGCGCGTCAGACTGCAACTATAGTTACATTCAAAACTAATAAAAAACCAAGTTTTGAACTCAAACACTTGTAGAATTCACGACTATAAATTGCCAGTGCACCTATCAAATGCGTCCCCCCCGGGAAACAACTGCCAACACATAGTTCCGCCTAGCGCAGTAGCGTCTTTCGGGGGTCGGAACCAAAATCAAATATCGTGTAAAAACGATAAACGCACTGCTGAAGTGTCCAGTGCAGCTTAACGCCACTTCACGTACATCAGGAAGTGAATTTTGCGCAACGTACAACCGTTAAAACTTTAATTTGTCGGTTGTTTACTGCGACAGAATCGTTTTAATGGAGTCATAGATTTTCCGCCAAGTTGATCTTTCTCTCTGTTGCTTTCAAATATGAAATAAAACCTAGTTTAAAAAAAAAACATTTCAAGAGAAGAAGCTCGAAATTAGTTTCCCGACTCGCTAAGCGTAGCAGCGCGAGCTAGCGGCGGACGCCTTCTCCATGCAAGAGATGATGAAGTGTGTGTGTGTGTGTGTGTGTGTGTGTGTGTGTGTGTGTGTGTGTGTGTGTGTGTGTGTGTGTGTGTGTGTGTGTGTGTGTGTGTGTGTGTGTGTGTGTGTGTAGAACCTCAAACCAGGTTCAGCATTTATTGAGATTCTTTTTTATTTTCGTTTGTCCGCCGTGTTCTATTTGCGGCGCGGCGGCGCGGCGGGCAGCTAATTCAACAGCTCATGTTCTGGCGGGCGGCGGCGGCGCTTTAAATTGGTGATGCAACCGAGAAAGTGGAGGAGGAGGAGGAGGAGAAGGAGGAGAGAGAAAGCGAGAGGCTTTAGGAGTTCTCGGGTCACGGCGAGGTTTGGAAACAAAATCTCTTGTTGATGGCGGCGGCGGCGGCGGCGGCGGCGGGGATGGAGGGATGAATAAAGAAAGAGGAGGAGAGGGTGAGCGCCAGGCTCGCTGGGCATTTAACGCCGGTTTCCACCCAACTTGTCAAGCGAAGTTTGTGCAAAGTTTTGAAATGTCGCAAAAAAAAAAAAAACTTGGAAGAGTTTCCATGTTTTAAGGGCCTCCTGGATGAAAGGAGGAGAAAAAAAGAAAAGAAAAGTGGAAAGAGTGGCTCAGGGGGCGAGTCGCTATCGTTCTCCACTGCGCCGTTCACTTTAATGGTTTCGTCCCAAGAAAAGTTGTTTCACGACAGACGAGGAACAACGTGGGCTTTGTGGGACACAAGTTTTCAAAAAAAGAAAAAAAAAAAAAAAAAAGCTTAAATATTTTAGCTCCAGAGTGACGGGAAAAGAAAATATAAGTGATAACATGAATATAAACTTTCGGCTCTCGGAGCCACTGGAAACACAACTTTTCGAAAACGCCGTCTCCATAGAAACGAGGCTCGGCATGCTAGCTACATCCTGTTCCACGACGGACATTTAAAATCTTATCAGAAACGAAAAAGCTAAAAAAGTTTTTTAAAAATGCTCTTTTTCTGCGGTCGTTCTTAAAAAGTTCCACAGCAGTTTTCGAAAACTGGCACCGTCGCGTAAAACTCACAAGTTTTTCACTTTTTGTCACGTGAAGTTTAAGGGACTCACGTCAGGACTTAAAAAAAAAAAAAAGGAATTTGTGGTCACTTTCTAAAAGTAATTTAAATGTAAACTTTGTTTACAAGTCAACAAATAGAAAAGTCGCTCAGCTGAAGCTTAAACTTTTATTCATGCGTGTCTTGGAACATTTTTAAGTTATCGTTACTTTTTTATATATGAACTCAATTATAACTCAGCTTTTCTTTTAAAAACGTAAAATATAAATGTATTAATGCAATTTAAAAAAAAAACTTTTCTCAAGTAGAATTAACAGAAAATGCCAACATGTGAATTTATCATCTTACATTCTGTTCAAAACCTTTCATTTCCCACTTAAGCGAGTTTCCAGTTAGTTAATCAGCTTTGATGTTTTCGAAACCAAACAAATCGTTTTTATTTTTTTACAACTTAAAGCCACTAAAGTAATTTAAATGAGGGTTGAAAACATGGTTGTTCTCGTGACATTAAATACCTTTTAAATGTGCTTTTATTTCCACAACATCTTGTTTTATTGTTGTGATTTGAATGTGATTTGTCCTTTGAAGTTCCAGTTTGTCACAAAGTGCAGCGACTCACAAAGAAAAGCGGCGTCGCGGCTGCAGAATCAATCAAGAAGCTCGACGTCGCCGGTCGAAGGAACACAAAGAGAAATCAAATCTAAAGTTCAAGCTGCTCCTGATGCAGAACGACTTCCAGGGGAGAGGCGTTCAGGGGCTCGTTTAAAAGTCGTAAAAAGATCAAATAAAATACTATGACCACATTTCTGCCCCGATTGGTCATTTGTGTTGGGCATCGGGGAAGAAGACTGACGTGTGAGGAGGAGGAGGAGGAGGAAGAGGAGGAGGAGGAGGAGGAGGAGGAAGAGGAGGAAGAGGAAGAAGAGGAGGAAGAGGAGGAGGAGGAAGAGGAAGAAGAGGAAGAGGAAGAGGAAGAGGAGGAGGAAGAGGAGGAGGAAGAGGAAGAGGAAGAGGAGGAGGAGGAGGGGGAGGAAGAGGAGAAGGGGGAAGAGGAGAAGGAGGAGGAGGAGGAGGAAGAAGAGGAGGAGGTGGAGGTGGAGGAGGAAGAGGAGGAAGATGGAGGAGGAAGAGGAAGAGGAGGAGGAGGAGGAGGAGGACGAAGGGGAGGTGGAGGAAGAGGAGGAAGAGGAGGTATGTATATATATATATATATATTTATATATATATTTATATTATAATAATAATTACGTGAATTTGAAATGTCCGACTGCAGTGAACGCATCACAAGATTAGTTTGGAACGTTAATATTTAGGAAAACAATATAATAACGATAATAAACATTCTTCTTTGGGACTTTTCACAACTGACTCAATCAAAAATGTTTTTTTACAGAATGAAACATTTAAAAAAAAACCTTTCCCCTCCTAACATTGCACCGTCATACCTCCAGTGGCCACCAGAGGGCGCCATACGAGACACACAATCACATCCTGCTCCAAGCGGGAACAACAGTCACTTTTGTGACGCGACCAGAAACATCGGAGTCCCCGGACCCGGAGCAGCTCGCGGCGTGGAGCCTTGCCTCAGCCGTACCTTCAGGGTGTCGTAGCCGCGCTCCAGGTACGTCTCGCACTTGCTCTTCTCTCCAGTGGAGGCGTAGAATTTACTCCACCAGTCCATGAACTCCTCCTCCTGGCGGGAGAACAAACACAGCGTCACACCGTCGAAATCCAACTGAACACAGATATTTCGTAATATTCCGCTTGCATGAGACTTCGGTTAACGCGCCAACCGCGACTAGCATTTATGCTAGTTCATGCTTCCTGTTGTTTTTGGATTCTTGATGATGCTAATCCAGTTTCCTCCATTTAAATGTGGTGCAATGACACATTTCAGGGTTCACACACCAGCTATGCTACATGCTAAATAGTTTTGGGGTTCACACACAAGCTATGCTACATGCTAAATAGTTTTGGGGTTCACACACAAGCTATGCTACATGCTAAAGAGTTTTGGGGCTCAAACACCAGCTATGCTACATGCTAGAGAGTTTTGGGTTCAAACACCAGCTATGCTACATGCTAAAGAGTTTTAGGGTTCACACACCAGCTATGCTACATGCTAGATAGTTTTGGGGTTCACATACTGGTGATGCTACATGCTAAATAGTTTTGTGGTTCAAACACCAGCTATGCTACGTGCTAAAGAGTTTTGGGTTTACACACTGGTGATGCTACATGCTAAAGCGTTTTGGGGTTCACACACTGGCAATGCTGCATGCTAAATAGTTTTGAGGCTCACATACTAGCGATGCTACATACTAAAGAGTTTTGAGGCTCACATACTGGCGATGCTACATGCTACATGCTAAACATGATTAAAGTCCAACTGACACACTCACAATTGTATCACCGGCTACTAAGTATCATTAATTTAAATATATATTCTCATGAAATATGAGTAATTTTAACCAAAAAAATCTGTACATTTCAGGCAGAAATTCATGTATTTAACAACAATTACTGGTTATTTTTTAACTTAAATTACATTCATGGACTGAAACTCGTCTCCAACTGAAACCACGTGTCGCTTCACTGGTTAATTGTTGGTTTTTCTCAGTAAAAACTCCTGGAAATGTTGTATTTGGCGAAATAAAACCGAATTGAATCCATCAGGCACGACGTTGGCTCGGCGATCCGAACGACCTTTGACCTTTCAACACCGGTTACGTGGGTCCGGGGAGAGAACAACCCGCTTTTCATGCCTTTTTTTTTTTTTTTTTTTTCTTCCTTATTTTATTTCCACTGATCGCACGGCGACGCGCGGCGAAGCCAAGTCACGTCAACGCGAGTAAAACTCGTCTCTGGTGGCTCCGTGGCGTTGAGGTCACATGGGCGTTCTGACGCAATGGAAACGGGCGACGGGGCGACAAAGTCAACATGGACGATCGGAGAAACACGTTAGGCTCAAATATATCCCAAAAAAAAAGATCATTAAAAAAATGTATGTCGGTTCACGAGGAGGAGGATTTTTATGTTTTGGGCTCAATGGAGGAAGTTTTAATGAGTCGAAGTCGTCGTTTGTTTGATCAGTTCACTAATTAAGTCGTCATAGAAGCCGACTCGTCTTCCCACTGAGACAAAACTGGTGTCCAAAGGACGTCTTCAGGGTCTTTTGTCTGAACCTCCTGGACGTTAAATGGAAATTTTTTTTTAAAAAGTGCGACTCCAGCAGCTTATTTTTATTCATAAATTGAAGATTGAGTGACGATTCGCCCTCATGCACCAATAGAAATAAACTAAAATAGACAAATTTTACACATGAAAATTGAAGCGAAAAGGAAACGGATGGGAAAAAACTGTATTTTACCAATATTTTAGAAAACCCCTAAAATTCCACAAATCATACTTTAAGGTGGGGGGGGAGGGGGGGGGGGCTCCTTCGACGCCCCCCGGTGGTGTGACGGTGAACTACGTCAGTTTAAACGGCGACGTTATTGAAAACTACGTCACCACGCCGGGCCACCAGTTGGCGCTGTTGGTCGACTTTGTCATGAAATGACAAGCGCGAACGATACGCTTCCCCTCCGTTTCCACGGCGACAGAATCAGATCGCCTTTCAAAATGTTACTTTTTTTCAGCCCGTTTCCATGGAGCCACTAGAATCTGCTGTGTCTGTGTGAGCTGGACTGGCTCCGCCCACACACACACGCCCATATATGGGAAGATGGAGCAAGTACTTTCCTCTCGTGGCGCCATGTGCCAGAGCAGAGCTGCCTGATTGTGGGAGGAGTCAAAGGGGGGGAGGAGCCTACCTTGATTGTGATTGGCTGAACCCTTGATGACACTATATAGGGTTTGATTTCTGATTGGCTGGTTGGAGCAACACACTTTTTAAAAGAGAGAGAGAGAGGACACTTTCTACACTTCTGGGGACGATGAGTACTGATAGGAACAACTTTTAGAAAATATATTTTACACAATATGACCCCTGTAACGAGAGATATTGAAGTACAACCAGTGTGAAAATGTCGACTGTCAATGAATCTTTCATGTTTGTCATCGTTCACACCATCAGCTGCCTGATTGTGGGAGGAGTCAAAAGGGGGAGGAGCCTACCTTGATTGTGATTGGCTTAAACCCCCCGATGACACTATATAGGGTTTGATTTCTGATTGGCTGTTTGGAGCAACACACTTTTTAAAACCTGGAACAAACTTTCTTCACTTCTAGGGACGACTAGTACTGCTGGGAAAACTTTTAGAAAGTATATTTTACACAATATGACCCCTTTAACGAGAGATATTGAGGTAAAACCAGTGTGAACATATCGACTGCCAATGGATTTTTTTCATGTTCGTCGTCGTTCACGCCGTCGTGTAGCACAGGAAGTAGCACAGCTTCAAAAAGTTTGACTCGTCTGCTCACACACTTACCCACTGCAGCATCTTGGTCGGCATTAACGACAAAGAAACACGGGGGTTAGACGTTTAGACTCGGGCGTTTACTACGCCGAAACACACGCCGCCACGCGCGACCGCACTTCACAGTACAAGAGGATTTATGGCGCTTTTCAACACGTTTGTGGAGACGCGTCGAGGGTTTCATTCCAACATGGAGCACATGGTGGCGAGCTTTAGGGGGGGAATAAGAAAAATAAAGAAATGAAGAGAGTGACAGCTGGCGAGAAAGTGAAGGTTGTTTCAGTGTTACGACAATGAGTCACCGTGGCCCGGCGCCGACAACAACCTTTGTTTTCTCACTTGTTGACTGATGGTTTGGACACGTAGATTTATATGATGTGATTTCTGTTGTGGTGGGGTGGTGAAGGTGGTGGGTCTCTAAAGTCTTGGTCTCTAAAGTCTTGGTCTCTAAAGTCTTGGTCTCTAAAGTCTCGGTCTCTAAAGTCTCGGTCTCTAAAGTCTCGGTCTCTAAAGTCTTGGTCTCTAAAGTCTCGGTCTCTTAACGTCTCGGTCTCTTAACGTCTCGGTCTCTTTACGTCTTGGTCTCTTAAAGTCTTGGTCTCTTAAAGTCTCGGTCTCTTAAAGTCTCGGTCTCTAAAGTCTCGGTCTCTTTACGTCTTGGTCTCTAAAGTCTTGGTCTCTAAAGTCTTGGTCTCTTAAAGTCTTGGTCTCTTAAAGTCTTGGTCTCTAAAAGTCTTGGTCTCTTAAAGTCTCGGTCTCTTAACGTCTCGGTCTCTTAACGTCTCGGTCTCTTAACGTCTCGGTCTCTTTACGTCTCGGTCTCTTTACGTCTTGGTCTCTTAAAGTCTTGGTCTCTTAAAGTCTCGGTCTCTTTACGTCTTGGTCTCTAAAGTCTTGGTCTCTAAAGTCTTGGTCTCTAAAGTCTTGGTCTCTTAAAGTCTTGGTCTCTTAACGTCTCGGTCTCTTAACATCTCGGTCTCTTAACGTCTCGGTCTCTAAAGTCTTGGTCTCTAAAGTCTTGGTCTCTAAAGTCTTGGTCTCTTAAAGTCTTGGTCTCTTAAAGTCTTGGTCTCTAAAGTCTTGGTCTCTTTACGTCTTGGTCTCTTTACGTCTTGGTCTCTTAAAGTCTTGGTCTCTTAAAGTCTCGGTCTCTTTACGTCTTGGTCTCTAAAGTCTTGGTCTCTAAAGTCTTGGTCTCTAAAGTCTTGGTCTCTTAAAGTCTTGGTCTCTTAAAGTCTCGGTCTCTAAAGTCTCGGTCTCTAAAGTCTCGGTCTCTTAAAGTCTTGATATCTAAAGTCTTGGTCTCTAAAAGTCTTGGTCTCTAAAAGTCTTGGTCTCTTAAAGTCTCGGTCTCTTAACGTCTCGGTCTCTTTACGTCTTGGTCTCTTAAAGTCTTGGTCTCTTAAAGTCTCGGTCTCTTAAAGTCTCGGTCTCTAAAGTCTCGGTCTCTTTACGTCTTGGCCTCTAAAGTCTTGGTCTCTAAAGTCTCGGTCTCTAAAGTCTCGGTCTCTTAAAGTCTCGGTCTCTTAAAGTCTCGGTCTCTAAAGTCTCGGTCTCTAAAGTCTCGGTCTCTAAAGTCTCGGTCTCTTAAAGTCTCGGTCTCTAAAGTCTCGGTCTCTAAAGTCTCGGTCTCTAAAGTCTCGGTCTCTTAAAGTCTCGGTCTCTAAAGTCTCGGTCTCTAAAGTCTCGGTCTCTAAAGTCTCGGTCTCTTTACGTCTTGGTCTCTAAAGTCTTGGTCTCTAAAGTCTTGGTCTCTAAAGTCTTGGTCTCTTAAAGTCTTGGTCTCTTAACGTCTCGGTCTCTTAACATCTCGGTCTCTTAACGTCTCGGTCTCTAAAGTCTCGGTCTCTAAAGTCTTGGTCTCTAAAGTCTTGGTCTCTTAAAGTCTTGGTCTCTTAAAGTCTTGGTCTCTAAAGTCTTGGTCTCTTTACGTCTTGGTCTCTTTACGTCTTGGTCTCTTTACGTCTTGGTCTCTTAAAGTCTTGGTCTCTTAAAGTCTCGGTCTCTTTACGTCTTGGTCTCTAAAGTCTTGGTCTCTAAAGTCTTGGTCTCTAAAGTCTTGGTCTCTAAAGTCTCGGTCTCTAAAGTCTCGGTCTCTAAAGTCTCGGTCTCTAAAGTCTTGGTCTCTAAAGTCTCGGTCTCTTAACGTCTCGGTCTCTTAACGTCTCGGTCTCTTTACGTCTTGGTCTCTTAAAGTCTTGGTCTCTTAAAGTCTCGGTCTCTTAAAGTCTCGGTCTCTAAAGTCTCGGTCTCTTTACGTCTTGGTCTCTAAAGTCTTGGTCTCTAAAGTCTTGGTCTCTTAAAGTCTTGGTCTCTTAAAGTCTTGGTCTCTAAAAGTCTTGGTCTCTTAAAGTCTCGGTCTCTTAACGTCTCGGTCTCTTAACGTCTCGGTCTCTTAACGTCTTGGTCTCTTAAAGTCTTGGTCTCTTAAAGTCTCGGTCTCTTTACGTCTTGGTCTCTAAAGTCTTGGTCTCTAAAGTCTTGGTCTCTAAAGTCTTGGTCTCTAAAGTCTTGGTCTCTTAAAGTCTTGGTCTCTTAAAGTCTTGGTCTCTAAAGTCTTGGTCTCTTTACGTCTTGGTCTCTTTACGTCTTGGTCTCTTAACGTCTTGGTCTCTTTACGTCTTGGTCTCTTAAAGTCTTGGTCTCTTAAAGTCTCGGTCTCTTTACGTCTTGGTCTCTAAAGTCTTGGTCTCTAAAGTCTTGGTCTCTAAAGTCTTGGTCTCTTAAAGTCTTGGTCTCTTAAAGTCTCGGTCTCTAAAGTCTCGGTCTCTAAAGTCTCGGTCTCTTAAAGTCTTGATATCTAAAGTCTTGGTCTCTAAAAGTCTTGGTCTCTAAAAGTCTTGGTCTCTTAAAGTCTCGGTCTCTTAACGTCTCGGTCTCTTTACGTCTTGGTCTCTTAAAGTCTTGGTCTCTTAAAGTCTCGGTCTCTTAAAGTCTCGGTCTCTAAAGTCTCGGTCTCTTTACGTCTTGGTCTCTAAAGTCTTGGTCTCTAAAGTCTCGGTCTCTAAAGTCTCGGTCTCTTAAAGTCTCGGTCTCTAAAGTCTCGGTCTCTTAAAGTCTCGGTCTCTAAAGTCTCGGTCTCTAAAGTCTCGGTCTCTAAAGTCTCGGTCTCTTAAAGTCTCGGTCTCTAAAGTCTCGGTCTCTAAAGTCTCGGTCTCTAAAGTCTTGTTCTCTAAAGTCTCGGTCTCTAAAGTCTTGCATGACATATTGCAGTGAAGCTGCTATAAGTCTTTATCAAGTCATCTATTTTTTTTCTTCTTTCCTCTGGACAAACTGCCTCGTCCATCAAAACTCTGCTCACATTGGCAACCTGGACCAGAGCTGGTTCAAGGCTCACGTCAGATTCTTTTCTCACAGGAGCAAGAAAAAAAAAGACTGTGTGTGTGTGTGTGTGTGTGTGTGTGTGTGTGTGTGTGTGTGTGTGTGTGGGGGGGGGGGGGGGGGGTTTGGCTCTGACACAACGAGGGAACATCAACCGCAAAAATGGAGAATACCGGGGGGATCGATCAAAGCTGCAGCCTGCTCACCCCCCCCCCCCCCACACACACACACACACACACACACACACCGCCCGGCAACCTTCAACCCTCGGAGGACCACTGGAGTTTAAAACACACTTGTGACGCATGTACCACTTTTTCCCTTGTATATGTGTGTGTGTGTGTGTGTGTGTGTGTGTGTGTGTGTGTGTGTGTGTGTGTGTGTGTGTGTGTGTGTGTGTGTGTGAGCATTAATATAGAACAAACGTGCTCTTATAGCCCTGGACTTGTGTGGAATCCCCTTTCTCCCACTTCCCACAGACACACAAGCGAGAGAGAATTCCTAATTTCTTTCCAGAGCGGCAGCATGGCATGGAAAAGGTTCAGCGCGTGGCGTTTAACTGGGACACACACACACACACACACACACACACACACACACACACACACACACACACACGGCGCGGTGTGTCTGAGGCGTGAAGTGTCTGCTGTGTGTTAACGTGCCCTCTGTGTGCAGCCGGTGCCAAGCATTGATGACAGGGGCGCCAGAAAGTGTGTGTGTGTGTGTGTGTGTGTGTGTGTGTGTGTGTGTGTGTGTGTGTGTGTGTGTGTGTGTGTGTGTCAGGGTGTGTTCGCTCAAGTCGGCGACTCCTGATTCAGACAGATTACGGCGGCGCGTTCCAGACTGCGACGAGTATTAAGTGTTTGCTACGGGGGCCCGGGGGTGGGGGTGGGGGGGGGGGGGGGGTGGGGGTGGGGGGGGGGGGGGGGGGGGTGGGGGGGGGTGGGGGGGGGCGGCGGTCTGCTCAGGGTGTCGGTGTGGTTTTGCAGCCTGTCATTACGCCCAGCAGGGAGCGCCAGCGCGGCCGCAGCGAGCCTGGCACGTCTGGTAACAGCGACTTCGTAACAGTTTGCTTGTTTTTAAATTGTTTAGTTTTGTTTCTGCGAGACGGAAAATCTGCCGTACATAAATGTTACGTAATAAACGATGTGAATCGTTACAAAACTCCATCTTTTTCTATAAATCGGCCAAGACGTTCCTCTAAGTTTTCACAAAATTTGGGGATTTCCACGATTTTGACACTAAAAGCTACCGTTTTCAAAAAGCTCCGCCTCCCGAGGCGACAGTTCCCGCCTTCGCCAGCAGGGGGAGGGGGGGGGGGGGGGGCAGGATTGAGAAGAATTTCTTGAGCCGTCCCCTCTGCTTTGATCCCCCCACTTTCCTTGCTCCTCCAAAATAAAGTGCCCAGTGTGAGGAATGTGGAAGGACTGGCTCGTTTCACCAGGGCTTGTTTACGTCAGTCTGTCATTTTCTCCACTGCGGCTTGGAGGCCGAAGAACAAACCTCCAGTAGGAATCTGAGGCATTTTCGCAGAAACACACGTCGCCTCCGCGATACTGATTGACGTTAGCCAGCCGGTCCATGTCCACTTCCTGTTTGTTCCGTCCTCCAGGAAACGGTGCGCAACAGATTTTTTGGCGGGAACTCGCAGTCGTGGAGTGGAGTGGAGTGGTCGGCGCAGTGAGGAAATCCCTGGTTTGAGTCCTGGAGGGTGGAGGTTTATCCAGGTTCTCGCATTCTAGCTGTAGAAAAACTAGCATTTGAAGCTAATCGGCGGCTCTGAACGTCCCGTACGAGAGACTCTGGCCGTGTTCGGACCGCAGGACTCTTCGAGGAAAAAGTATTTCGCGAAGTCTGAACCGGAGCAAACAAGACCCTGGAAACGCTCCGTCTCGCTTCCTTTACAATCTTTGTAGCGGGGGCGGGGAAAGAGGAAGTGACGTAGCGCGCGACGCAGCCTGGGAAGTAAGCAAACAAAGCTAACCGCGCAAAGGAGAAGAAAAGGTAGGAAAATACTTCCTGGACCGACGGAGTAGTGAGGAAGACTGGATCTAAGACTATGCATCGCGGTTGTTTGTGGCTACCCATTAGCCACGCGCTAACTAGCCTAGCCACCACGGGCGAAAGGGGCGGGGACTTTCTCTACGCTAAACATTCTACCAGATCGTCTCTCCGCCTCTAAACGTTCTGCTACCAGATCGTCTCTATACCGCTAAACGTTCTACCAGATCGTCTCTCCACGCTAAACGTTCCGCTACCAGATCGTCTCTCCACGCTAAACGTTCTGCTACCAGATCGTCTCTCCACGCTAAACATTCTCCTACCAGATCGTCTCTCCGCCTCTAAACGTTCCGCTACCAGATCGTCTCTCCACGCTAAATGTTCCGCTACCAGATCGTCTCTATACGGCTAAACGTTCCGCTACCAGATCGTCTCTCCACGCTAAACGTTCCTCTACCAGATCGTCTCTCCACGCTAAACGTTCTGCTACCAGATCGTCTCTCCACGCTAAACGTTCCTCTACCAGATCGTCTCTCTACCGCTAAACGTTCCTCTACCAGATCGTCTCTCCAC
>NC_137672.1:18853792-18858599 GCF_963422515.1 Blennius ocellaris | reverse complement strand
AGATTCTCACTGAAAATAAGCTTCATCATGAAAAAAGGTTTTTACGTCTGTAGAATGAGGATTCTGCTACACCACTCCAGTCTGACACTCCTTTTTTTTTTATTGCGTTCAAATTAACCCCATAAATAGAACATTTTATGTAAATAAACATTTTTATTTAAGTTTGCATTGCAGATTGATATTTATTTTTTTAAGTTAAATGGCTAAAACATCCAGAATAGCTGGAATTGCCAACAAGGAATAACAAAAATTAATTACTACAAAAACATTTTTTTTTTTTTACAAAGCTAAAAAATGATTATTATAAATAAGTAACCAAGATGATAAAAAACAGGTAAAGTGTGAAAATCTATTATTAAAAATCTGCACAAATGCTAAAATGTAATAATGAAAGAAAAAAAAAAAATATATATATACATGTTGTTTCTGGAGCTCCAGTCTGACCCTCGTTTTTATACTGCGTTCAAATTAACCCCTTAAATAGAACATTTTATGTAAAGAAACATTTTTATTTAAGTTGCATTGCAGATTGATATTTTTATTTTAAGTCAAATGGCTAAAATATCCAGAATAGCTGGATACAAAAAAAAAACTAAAATAAAATTACTGCAAAAAAAAAGTTTTTTTTTTTTTTTTTTACAAAGCTAAAAAATAATTATTATAAATAAGTAACCAAGACGATAAAAAACAGCTGAAGTGGGAAAATTTATTATTAAAAATAAAATCTGCACAAATGCTAAAAATGTAGTTAAAAAAAAAAAAAAATATATATATATATATATATATATGTAATTGTCTGCTGGCACCTCGGTGAGAGATTGTCGGACATGAAAGAGTGAAATGAGTTAGAGGGTGAGTGAGGTACCTACATGGAGGCTGGAACTAGAGGCTGACAGGTTAATGATAGCTGAAGACGTCCCGTCTGCAAACTACACAGGACAGCAAACACAGAAACACACACACACACACACACACACACACTTTCAGGTTAGCTGTTAGCGTTAGCCACAATATTACATCACATCCAAACAGTTAAAAAAAAAACAGTTGTGCTGCAACTCACCTTTCTATTCAGTTTTAACCTCATTAGAAAATAATACTTTGGAATTTTCTCCATATTCTCCTGGGACTGGGTGCTTTTATTTTGACAGTCACACAGTAATAATCCAACCTGGTCATGTGACCACGAGAACGTCTCTGTAGAATGTTTATAGTGGATTATTTCTCTGGATTAAAAACGTAGAATCTTGTGTCATCGACACGTCGGATGGATTTTTATCCGTCAGTTAAACGACGACAGAACGACCTTCTGCGTTGTTTTTTGTTTTTTTTTCACCAACAAAAACCCCAATAATGTTGAGTGACGTCGCTTCCTGATTGAAAACGAGCTTCTTCGTCTCGCAGAAACACAAAACGAGCTTTTAATGAGCTGCAGCAGCGTTTCAGAGTCGACGGGAACTTTAATCAGCAGTTTAATCCCGTCGCCATGGTGACGGAACAGAGGGAGGAAAGAAAAGACGACACGACGGACAAACAAACAAACAAACAAACAAAAAATAATAAGTGAAGGATTAAGGAAGGATTATGAGAAAGACTAGAAGACGGGGAAATAATAAACATTTAATGAACTGACCGACCAATGAATGGATGAAGGGAAATGTAGAAAGAGAGAGAGAGAAAAGAATGAAAGCGAGAGAGAGAGGGAGAGAGAAAAGAAATAAGCAAGAGAGCGAGAGAAGAAAAGAAAAAATGAAAGAAAGAGTGAAATAAAAAGAAAGGGAGAGCGGGAGAGAAAAGAAAAAAGAAAGAAAGGGGAGAGAAAGACAAAAAGAAAGAGAGAAAGAAAGAAAGGGGAGATGAGAGAGGGTGAGAGAAAGAAAGAAAAAAGAAAGAATGAAAGGGATAGAAAAGAAAAAAGAAAAAAAGGAAAGAGAGCCAAAAAGAAAGAAAGAAAGAAGATAGAGAGAGAGAGAGAGAGAGAGAGAGAAAGAAAGAAAGAAAGAACAAAAGGCAGAGAGAGAAAATAAAAAAGAGAAGAGAGTGAGAGAAAGACAAAAAGAAAGAAAGACAAAAACAAAGACAGAAAATAGAGGAGAGAGAGAGAGAAAGAAAAAAGAAAGAAAGGGGAGAGAGAGAAAAGAAAAAAGAGAAGAGAGTGAGAGAAAGAAAGAAAGAGACGGATGAAAGAAAGAACTGGACAAAAAAGCAATGAATGGATGAATAAACAGATTCATGAATCAATGATGGAGGGATAATTGGTGAAAAGGGAGGAGCAGAAGACGACTTGTCACGACAAAATCCCGTCTCCTGATTGGCTGTGAAATCCTTTGGTCTCAGATAAGCCCCGCCTTTTTCTCTCCCGACTGAACCGCGGGTCGTTTTCCACCAGAGAGCGGCCATCTTTGATTTGTCGTTCAACAAAACAGAACCTGTAACTCTTTCATCCAGCAGAACTACGACCGTGGGAAACTTTATTGTTGACGCGTCCAACAGACCAGAACCAGAACTGTTGGGTGACGGCGCCACCGGCAGGGCGGCGCTGTTAGCTCCGCCTCTCAGACCCCCCCCCCACCCCCCCGAAATGACTGACAGGACGAAGGTTGTACCTGGTCGGTCACGAGTGGCTCTTCGTCGCCGACGTCCACGAAAACGTCCCCAGAGGTCCGGTGCGCCGGTTCACCTGGAGAACACAGGACGCCACGTTAAGAACACACCACCAGCCCAATGGGGGGGGGGGGCAACCGTCCCTCCGGGGGTCCTCACGTCTCCACCCTCCGTCCTCCTCCGCCTCCTCTTCGCCCTCGTCTTCGGCGCGTCGGTACTCCTCCAGCGAGCGGATGGTGCACTGGCCCGACCACCGGCTTCCTGCCGAACTGACGGTTGTCGATGACCTTGACCACGATGGGCGGCATGTAGAGCTCCTCGCACGGCAGCCGCTTCGCAAAGACGGCGGAAACAAAGAGCGGATTAATGTTTTCACGCCTCCTGAAGGATTCACGTTTCATTTAAAGTCCTAGTGAAATGAAAATTCCATCTCCAAAACACTCTGGTGTCGCTTCTAGGGGACATTTTCATGCTAACTAGCTGAAGGGTAAAATGTTAAAACACGGCAATCTGCGAGAAAATAGCCGATAAACGGCGGTATTTCGCTGCTACTTAAAACAGTTTAAAACTTGAGCACACTTTGCTTTGTGACCAGATTTGGCCTTTGACCTTTGACCAGATTTGCTTTGTGACCAGATTTGACCTTTGAGCTTTGACCAGACTTGCTTTGTGACCAGATTTGACCTTTGAGCTTTGACCAGACTTGCTTTGTGACCAGATTTGACCTTTGAGCTTTGACCAGATTTGCTTTGTGACCAGATTTGACCATTGAGCTTTGACCAGACTTGCTTTGTGACCAGATTTGACCTTTGAGCTTTGACCAGACTTGCTTTGTGACCAGATTTGACCTTTGAGCTTTGACCAGATTTGCTTTGTGACCAGATTTGACCTTTGAGCTTTGGACCAGATTTGCTTTGTGACCAGATTTGACCTTTGAGCTTTGACCAGATATCCTGTGTGACCAGATTTGAACCCCCCCGTCGTATTAAAGTGTGGGACCATGTGTCAGTCGGGTACCGTTTGTACCGCGAGGAGTCGTTTGTTTTCCTCCTCAGAAACAGGCTTCCATGTGGGGAGCCGTGTCTTTTATGAACTTCTGAGGTGAACGGTGGAAATGAGAAAATAAATAAATGACTCATTTAAAGACAATATGTCTCAGCGCTCATTTTGGGCGCCTGCGTTCCGTCGTCCTCCGGAGCTTCATTAAAAAGGACTTAAATGAGGCTAAAGTGGCGGTCGGACGTCTTCAAAGGCTCCCGTTTCGGGAAAAACATTTTCTTGTGCCCCTTAAACACTTAATGCCGTTAGCATGAAATGCTTGGACTCCGTCCAACGAGCGCATATTTCCACCGTCCGGTTCGAAAAAAGGAGCGGCGGCGGTTGCCGCGGCGACCGTAACCTTGTTAACGTCAAGTTCTGTCGGCGAGGATTCCGTGTTTGAGGGGGGAACAAAGTATGCGTCTATTTCCATCCTGCAGTTGAATCTTTCATAATAAAACACAGAGGTGATCAACTTCAGACCTGAATATTGTTTAAAACAGTAAAAAAATGGCCTCGGTTGTTTCCATATTTCAGCGCCGGATTTTGGCAGGAAAACATTCAGGTGGAATGTGGTATGGTACGGTACGGTGGGGTACGGTACGGTGGAGTACGGCACGGTACGGTACGGTATGGTGTGGTACGGTGTGGTGTGGTATGGTGCGGTGTGGTATGGTGTGGTACAGTGTGGTATGGTGTGGTACAGTGTGGTACGGTACGGCACGGTGCGGTGCGGTACGGTACGATGCGGTGCGGTCCGGTACGGTACGGTACGGTACAGTACGGTGCGGTACAGTATGGTACGGTACAGTACGGTGCGGTACGGTACAGTACGGTTACAGTGCGGTATGGTACAGTGCGGTATGGTACGGTGCGGTACGGTACGGCACGGTGCGGTACGGTGCGGTGTGGTACAGTGTGGGACGGTACGGGACGGTACGGTGCGGTACGGTGCGGTGTGGTACAGTGTGGGACGGTACGGGACGGTACGGTACGGTACAGTGTGGTACGGTACGGTACGATGCGGTGCGGTGCAGTGCAGTACGTTACGGTACAGTACGGTGCAGTATGGTACGGTGCGGTCCGGTACGGTATGGTACGGTCTGGTACGGTACAGTATGGTAATGTACGGTACGATACAGTATGTTATGGTATGGTACGGTAC
>NC_137672.1:18841292-18851292 GCF_963422515.1 Blennius ocellaris | reverse complement strand
AGAGAAAGACAGAGAGAGAGAGAGAGAGAAAGAAAGAAAGAAAGAAAGAAAGAAAGAGAGCGAGAGAGACAGAGAAAGAAAGAAAGAAAGAGAGAGAGAGAGAGAGAGAGAGAGAGAGAGAGAGAAAGAAAGAAAGGAGAAGCGTTGAGGTCATCGATCATGTCTTCAGGTGAAATGAGTTATAAAAGGGTTAATTAGTATTTTCACAGAATGTACCTCGTCCAGGACGTGGCTGGACGTCAGGACGTCCCCCTGAGGACGAGACGGGAAAAGACTCACATTTCAAAATAAAATAAACAACAAAAGAAAAAGAAAAGGAGGAGAGAAGCGGAGGTGAACTGACCTCCTGACCCGGGATGTGATGAATCGCCGGCTGCAAAATAATAATATTTCATATATTTAAACTCCAACATTAAAACGTGTTAAAAACATTGAAAGCAGCAAAATGTAAATGATATTAAATTAAAAATAATGTCAGAATCAAATATCAGGATATTTACAATTTAAGAGAATCAAACATATTTTATTAATTTAAACTACTAAAAAAACATTTTTTATTCAACTTTCAAAATTAAAATATTTACTCTCATATTACAAGGAATATAATAAGTAATAAAAATATGATGTAAGAGAATACTAATTCAACAAAAACTGAAATAAAACTAGTAAATACAAGCACTTCATATTTAACTTAATAGAATAAAAATAAAATAATTATGAAACAAACAAAATGGATCAAAATCAAAATATGATTTTTACATTTTAAGAGAATCAAACATATTTTATTAATTTATACAAAAAAAAAATATATATATATATTTAACTTTGAAAATGTTAATATTTACTCTCATGTTACAAGAAATATACTTATAAAAATACGATGTAAGAGAATACTGAAATAAAATGAGTAAATACAAGCAAATAAAAATAAAATAATTATGAAATGAACAAAATGGATCAAAATTAAAATAGAGAAAAAAGTTGGAGAAGTTGCATTTGCAAAAATAGTGAAACAATAATTATTAAATAAATAAAAAATAAAAGAGAAAATAGTCAAAAAATTCTATTTTAAAAAAATACGGAAATAAAACAAAAACCAAACTTGATGCTAAAACCCGACTGAGGGTCTTTTAAGCTCCGTTTCCACGGCGACAAAGTGAAACCTCGACAAGGAGGGTGACGTCGGGCGACGTTGACCTCTGACCTTTTCCCTGCGTATGAGCTGGAAGGCGGCGAGCAGCTCGCCGGCCGGCTTCTCGCCGAGGCGGACGGGGAACCAGGCGAGGCGCGGCGCCGCCGTCATGGCGGGCCGACACACACACCGACCCATGAACTCGTCCGCTCCTGCACACACACACACACACACACACACACTGACAACGGGACGACGACGACGACCCCCCGTCTCCGTGGCGACCACTCACGTAGGTGTCCTGGTCGTACAGCTCCACCACCACGTTGGGCGGGGCGGCGGCGGCGGCGGCGGGGTCGCCGAAGATCTCCACCTCGTAGAAGATGAGCGTCTGGTCCCAGTGGGGTTCAGGGTGTTTCGCACCGTCACCGTCTTCTGGGACTGGTGGAGGAAGGAGACCACGGCGTAGGCGTCTGCGGGGGTGGGGGGGGGTAGGCGCGTTGATGATCGGTCGCCATGGAAACCAATCGCAAAGGTCGTCGGCTCCACCAATTACTTCATGTTTGACGCTGACGTTCACCCTTTTTACCATTTCTGTGTGATGGACCGCCCCCCCACCCCCCCCCGATGACCTTTGACCCCAAATCTTAAGCATGGTAATGATGTCATGTGACATATCCGAGGATAGGGAATTTAAAATGCGACATTTGACGTCCGTTTGACGCCGATCGGATTAAAACCGATCGCGTCGTGACGGAAATACATTTTTTAACCCTCGATTTGCTGACGACAAATCATCCCGAGAAATTTCCAGTTCGGGTCGATACGTTCTTTTTTGGTAAAAAGTTGATAAAACACACACAAAGCGATAAAATCAAAAACACAACTTTGCCCCCCCCCCCCCCCCCCCCCCCCCACCCCCCCCCCCCGACGTGGAGAAAAAAACGGAGGAGGGTTCAAATCCGGCGGGATTGAAACTGACAGAGGAGAATTTGAAACACAAATTCGTGCGTTTCCAAACTATGTAGGGTTGGAAGGGCTGGGAAACACCGCCGCAGAGACATGTTTGTTATTCCAGGTCACAACCGCTCCACTCCACGTTGAAACACACACACACACACACACACACACACACACACACACACACACACACACACACACACACACACACAGAAGGGAGTTTATTATTGTTGCTCCAGTAAAGAGCCTCTGAGGAGCTGTTAGCATCAAGCTAAACACACGTTAAGAGCATTTTCCACCAGCGCTCAATTAACCCTGACACACACACACACACACACACACACACACACACACACCACACACACACACACACACACACACACACACACACACACACACACACACACACACACACACACACACACACACACACACACACACACACACACACACACAGTCCAGTCCCAACAGACAGTTACCTCATATAAACAATAAACAATAAACAATAACCAGAGCGACGTGATCCAGACTTCATCGGCACTAATGTTTGGTTTTTATCAAACTTTGTGTCTCTGGAGAGACGAAGGGAGTCGAGCTGAAACTGAACACTCTGACGCTCACAGAGAAAACTCTACTGGAGGGGGAGGAAGATGCTCTATAAGGAGGAAGGAGCAGGAGCAAGGCTTTACCAGAGAAGCTGTCCTGGTCCAGGGCCAGCAGGTCTCTAGCCTGGTACAGGAAACACCTCAGGTGGTAACGAGTTCCTCCTGGAGGAGAGATGGACAATTACACTGGAGGAGGAGGAGGAGGAGGGAGGGAGGGAGAGTGAGAGGGTGAGAGGGTGAGAGAGAGAGAGAGAGAGAGTGAGAAAGGGAGGGTGAGAGTGAGAGAGGGTGAGAGGGTGAGAGAGAGAGTGAGAGGGTGAGAGAGAGAGTGAGAGAGAGAGTGAGAGGGTGAGAGAGAGAGTGAGAGGGTGAGAGAGAGAGTGAGAGAGAGAGTGAGAGGGTGAGAGAGAGAGTGAGAGGGTGAGAGAGAGAGTGAGAGAGAGAGTGAGAGGGTGAGAGAGAGTGAGAGGGTGAGAGAGAGAGTGAGAGGGTGAGAGAGAGAGAGTGAGAGGGTGAGAGGGTGAGAGCGAGAGATAGTGAAAGGGTGAGAGAGGGTGAGAGAGAGAGAGAGTGAGAGGGTGAGAGAGAGAGTGAGAGCGTGAAGTGAGAGGGTGAGAGAGAGGGTGAGAGAGAGAGTGAGAGGGTGAGAGAGAGAGTGAGAGGGTGAGAGAGAGTGAGAGGGTGAGAGAGTGAGTGAGAGGGTGAGAGTGAGAGAGAGAGTGAGAGAGAGAGAGTGAGAGAGTGAGTGAGAGTGAGTGAGAGTGAGAGAGTGAGTGAGAGTGAGAGAGTGAGTGAGAGAGAGAGTGAGAGAGAGAGTGAGAGGGTGAGAGTGAGAGAGAGAGTGAGAGAGTGAGTGAGAGTGAGAGAGTGAGTGAGAGAGAGAGTGAGAGAGTGAGTGAGAGTGAGAGAGTGAGTGAGAGTGAGAGAGAGAGTGAGAGGGTGAGTCTCACGGTCGAAGCAGCAGGAGATGGTGGGTCTGTTCACTCGAAGGTGGTCGTGACCGACTTGTCGTCACTCCGGTCCTCGACGCTGCTCTGTGGAAACACCGAGGTCACTTCCTCTCAAACCACACTTCCCCTCCGCGGGTGGGGACTTCCACATTAAAAGCTCGCCGGCGGGTCATTTTCCCGCCGTTTCAGCCCCCAACTTGTGAGGAACCTTTACTGCGGCGGCATTAAAGGTCCGGAAGGTTCCTCCGGCGGCCGTCAGAGCGCCACTTTGAACCCTTTGATCTTTTTAACCCACACGTTTGGATGTGATATTCAGACATCTGTGTGCTTTTTCTTTTTCAACGTTTTTAAAAAGGGTCCCCCCCCCCCCCTCACCAGAGAGCACTCCAGGGCAAAGATGGCCGCCGGCCCCGTCTTCTCCAGCGGCTCCATGCGGCAGCGCCAGCGCCGCCTCCTGAAGCTGTCCGTCTTGCGGGGCTTCAGGTGGAACCTCCACCCGAACAGGGAGGCGTACTCCCAGCCCTCACGCTCCACCTCGTCGGGGCGCTGCTGCTCACACACACACACACACACACACACACACACACACCACACACACACACACACACACAAACGACCATATTTGGTCACTTCCTGTTTCCTCCAAAGCTAAATGGAATCACTTCCTCCAGGAAATGAACCCCATTGATGCTTTTCGTTAATAAACGTGAGGAAACTATTACCCACGTGGAAAGAACCTATACGAGGATATATGCACATATATGCTGCATACATGCGTATATATGTGCATATAGGCAAAAGGTGCATATATGTGAATATACAGCCCATATAGGTCTCCTGTACTGATTCTTTATTTCCACATGTATATTTATATATATATATACATATTTATACACACACATATATATATACATATATATGTATATATACATATATACGTATATATATATGCGTATACATATATACATATACACATATATATATATATCCCATATCTCACTTTGGCAACTGTCATACATTATCAAGGCAATAACTAAGAACCAACTAAAAAACAATTATACAAGAAGAACATATAGGTACATATATGCACCCATATATACGTGCATATATGTACCTAAATAGGTACCTGTATGCACGTATATGTGGACATATATGTGCATTTCTGTACATGTGATATAGGAAAATGGCCATTTTTATACATGTCACATATATTAAAACTCTATATCAATACCTATATTAAAACATACATGTGTATATAGGTTCTTTCCATGTGGGTAAAAACAAGACAACATACATGTGAACAAAACGAGCCAATCTATCGTCAGATAATCGTCAAATTAAATGTTTTTGCTCATTTAAAAACAGTGAAATGTGTTGGAACGTGACTCATCCTGCTTAATTCAACAATTTCTAACCGTTTCTTTAAATGTAGATTCGTATTTTAATTTTTGCTTTCAGAAACATAAAACTAATGAACTGTACTTGATGTTCACTGGTGTAACAATACCGCCATCTAGTGGCTGAGACGGAGAACTGCATCTGGTCACACAAGTCTATATGACATAAAATTGAAATTTACTTTGTTTTTAAACTGCATGATAATGAGGAGAAACATCACCCGTCATGATAAATATATACAAAATATGCACCTGGAATTTTGTTAATATTAATCAATTTGAAGAATTTACAAGAATACATTTAAAAAAGTATATTTTTGTTCAAGTTGGCAATATCAGTAAAATCACCAAAAAATACAATAAGAGGAAATGACAAAAATATCTACAAAGAAAAAAATGTAATTATACAAAAAGAGAACAGAGTGAATTGAATGTGTTTAAAAATATAAATAAATAGAAAAAGAAATGTTTCAGGTACAAAAGACTATTTATGTCACAATACTTCCATCTAGTGGCGAAGACGGAGAATTGCATCTGATCGCGAGTTAATATGACTTGTCTTTGTTTTTTAATTTAATTTACTTTGTTTTTAAAATGCATGATAATGAGGAGAAACACAATTTGTGTTAATATTAATTCACTATTCCAAAAAGTTACAATATCAAATTTTAAAATGTATATTATTTTGTACAATTTACAAATATTTATTGTGAAAAATTAATAAATGACAATAAAACTCTGGAATGAGAGGAAATGAAGGAAAAATATCTCAAAAAAAAATTAATAAATTTAAATTTAGAATATCTTTTTTAAATAAATAAATAAACAAAGAAAAATTATAAATTTAAATTTAAAATATTTTTTTTAATAAACAAAGAAAATGAATACATTTAATTTCAAAATGGTTTTTTTAAATAAATAAATAAACAAAGAAAAATAATAAATGTAATTTAAAAATATTTTTAAATAAATAAATATACAAAGAAAAATAATAAAATATCTGTAAATGAAGACGAAGAAGAAGAAAATTCTAAATATGAGCCGGAGGACTGTGTTTTCATTATATCACAAGTTTTCTAATGCATTGAGTTTTATTTTGAAACCCGTGACAGGAAGTTGCTCCACCTTCCTGAGAGCCTCCGTCTTCTGCTGGTCGCGACGCCTCAGGCGGATCCAGCGCCGCCGCCGGCTGGTGTGGTACATCTTCTCCGCTGGAACCCACGACTTGGGACGGCGGTCCGGGGGGATGGTGAGGCCGTACTCCCAGCCTGCACACACACACACACACACACACACACACACACACGCACGCACACAAAAACACAAAAACATGGATTAAACACACACATAAATGCATAAATGAACAAAACACGCCACATAAATGAACAAACACGCCACATAAACTAAACTCGTACAGAAGCATTAACAGACAGGCACACAACAAGAAACCACACACATGTACACACACACAAACAGGAAACAAACACACCACACACACACCACACACACACACGAAAACATCAACAGACACAAAAACCTGGATTACACACACACACACACACACACACACACACACACACACACACACACACACACACACACACACACACACACACACACACACACACACACACGTGCATAAATCGCACTCATACAAAAACATTAACGAACAGGCACACAACAGGTATGAACACACACACACACACGGAACATACACACAAACAGGAAACACACACACACACACATAAATGAACATGAAAAACAAAAAAAACTTGGATACACACACAAGTACACACAAACATGAAACACACAAAAAAAACTTGAAAACACACACTCACACACACACAGACACAAAAACATGAATTACACACACACATAAATGCATAAATGACCAAAACACACACGTGACATAAATCACACTCGTACGAAAATGAACAGGCACACAACAAGAAACACACACACACACACACACACACACACACACACACACACACACACACACACACACACACACACACACACACACACACACACACACACACACAGCAGGCGTCCCACCTTGATCGTCCACCGCCCGGTTCAGGTCTTCGCTCCACTCCACCTCCTCCCACACCCACCCTGGAGGAACCTCCACCTCGTCCTTAGGAACGGCTTTCTCTCCGTTCTGACACACACACACACACACACACACACACACACACACACACACACACACACACACACACACACACACACACACACACACACACACACACACACACACACACACACACACACACAACACACACACACACACAAACACACAAACACACGAGTTTATCTCCTGACATGAATGAATGAATGGATGGATGATGGATGGATGGATGGATGATGGATGGATGGATGATGGGTGGAGGATGGGTGGAGGAGGGGGACCCACCACGTCAGTGTAGCCCTCCGTCATGCCGATCCACTGGCCGCCCGGCAGCCTCATCTGGTTCTCAAACACTTCCTCTGTGAAGGTCATGTGACCGGCGTCCACATCAAACAGCAGCCTGGGGGGACACACGTCACCTGTGTGTGTGTCTGTGTGTGTGTGTGTCTCTTATGTTATATTGTTACGGTTTTGTGTGTGTGTGTGTGTGTCTGTGTGTGTGTGTGTCTCTTATGTTATATTGTTACGGTTTTGTGTGTGTGTGTGTGTGTCTGTGTGTGTGTGTGTCTCTTATGTTATATTGTTACGGTTTTGTGTGTGTGTGTGTGTGTCTGTGTGTGTGTGTCTCTTATGTTATATTGTTACGGTTTTGTGTGTGTGTGTGTGTGTGTGTGTCTCTTATGTTATATTGTTACGGTTTTGTGTGTGTGTGTGTGTGTGTCTGTGTGTGTGTGTGTCTCTTATGTTATATTGTTACGGTTTTGTGTGTGTGTGTGTGTGTGTCTGTGTGTGTGTGTGTCTCTTATGTTATATTGTTACGGTTTTGTGTGTGTGTGTGTGTGTCTGTGTGTGTGTGTGTGTGTGTGTCTCTTATGTTATATTGTTACGGTTTTGTGTGTGTGTGTGTGTCTCTTATGTTATATTGTTACGGTTTTGTGTGTGTGTGTGTGTCTCTTATGCTACATTGTTACGGTTTTGTGTGTGTGTGTGTGTGTCTCTTATGCTACATTGTTACGGTTTTATGTGTGCGTGCGTTCGTGCTTTTGTGTGTGTTACTGTTTTATGTTGTTGTTTATGTCCCGTGTGTGTGCCTTGTTTTTCTTCACTTTGATGTTTTTTGTGTGTGTTGTTTATTAGTGTTGCTGTTCTATGTGTGTGTCTGGTGTGTTGACGTCTCATGATTCGTATGTGTGTGTTTCCGTGCACTTTACACACATTTATGTACTTTTGTTTACGGCACACACACACACAGACACACACACACACACACTGCTGTGAGACTCACGTCCTCTCGGGGCTGATGTACCAGTCCCCGGCCCAGGTCCAGCCGGGCGACGGTTTGAATCCCTCCTTGGGAAGCTTCACTCTGCCCGTCACGTCGCTGAACTTGGGGTAGGTGAGACCTGCAGTTCCCCAGCTGCCCACCAGGGCGAGCCGAGTCTGGTTCTCATACTGTAGAGGGGGGAGGGGGGGGGGGGTGAGGTCTGGCTCGGTGTGTGTGTGTGTGTGTGTGTGTGTGTGTGTGTGTGTGTGTGTGTGTGTGTGTGTGTTAAAAGAGACACAGGATATGTAGCCATAACAAGTCTGTGTGTGTGTCTATTCGTGTGTGAAAAAATTTGGAAAACTAACAAAAAAAATTGAATATTTTTTTGAAAAAATGAAAAATTTTAAAAACAAAACCCCCCAAAAATTGAAAAACTAACTAAAAATTGGAAAAACTAACAAAACAAGTTAAAAACTAAAAAAATTGAAAAACTAAGAAAAAAAATTGAAAAACTAAGAAAAAAAAATTGAAAAACAATTTTTTTTTGAAAAACTAAGAAAAAATTTGAAAAACTAACTAAAAATTGAAAAACTAAGAACAAATGTGAAAAACTACTTAAAATTTTGAAAAAGTAAGAAAAAAAATCTAAAAACTAACAAAAAATTTGAAAAACTAACTCAAAATTTGAAAAGAAAATTTTAAAAAATTAGAAAAAAACAAAAATTACAAAAACTACATAAGTAAAATGTTTTATAATTAATATCACATTACAATAACTACGAACAAATAATAGCATCATGAGAGCAAAGTGTCCGTGTGGGTGTGTGTGTGTGTGCGCGTTAGTGTGTGCGTGTGTGTGTGTGTGTGTGTCTCACCGTCTCAGTGAACACGGACAGTTTGCCTTCAGCGTACTGGTTGAAGTGTTTGGCGTCGGCGGCGAGTCCGAACCAGACTTTGACCCTCAGCTGACCGGGGAGTTTGGCCTCGCCGGCGCCACCCTGAGGACGCTGGACAACACGACGCACGTCAAGTGTGTGTGTGTGTGTGTGTGTGTGTGTGTGTGTGTGTGTGTGTGTGTGTGTGTGTGTGTACCTGGAGGAAGACGGTCTGCAGCTGTCCACAGTGTTTGCCACAGTGCTGCTGGGAGAAGAGGACGGTGTGCGCCGGGATGCGGTGGTACGCCACCCGGTGGTCGCCCTGCAGCATCCAGATCACGATGTCGGGGAGGCTGTTCTGAGGCTGCACACACACACACACGCACACACACGCACACACACACGCACACACACACACACACACACACGCACACACACACACACACACACACACACACACACACACACACACGAATAGACACACACACAGGCTTGTTATGGCTGGATATACTGTGTCTCTTTTAACACACACACACGCACACGCACGCACACGCACACACGCACGCACACACATACACACACTTTGCTATCATGATGCTATTATTTGTTCGTAGTTATTGTAACGTGATGTTAATTATTTAAAAAAATTATTTATGTCGTTTTTGTACATTTTTGTTTTTTCA
>NC_137672.1:18746292-18836292 GCF_963422515.1 Blennius ocellaris | reverse complement strand
CGTGTCAGACAGGAAGTAAGATCTTCAAAGCTCCCGTTTACACCACGACGTTTCAGGAAAGTTTCACAGTTTTGAAAACCAGGAATTTCCACCCCACGTTGACAAAAAGTCCTATTTAAGATTTTTTTTTAGACGGAATCGGACTTCAAAAATGGATATAAAGTGTTTAGCAAGGCTGGGAGTGAGCTGGCTTTCAAAATAAAAGTCCTTGTTTATTAAAATGACATTAAAACTCATAGAAATTGATGTTACGTTGTTGGCTAGGCTACGGGTGAGCTGGCCTTCAAAATAAAAGTGATATTAAAAATCTTAGAACTTGATGTTACCTTGCTAGCTAGGCTCGGGGTGAGCTGGCTTTCAAAATAAAAGCTCCCAATTTTAAAAAAATAAATAAAAGTCCTTTATTAAAGTGACATTAAAAATGATAGAAATTGATTTCACTTTGTTAGCTAGGCTATGAGTGAGCTGGCATTCAAAATAAAAGCCCTCATTTAAAATAAATAAAGTAAAGTCATTGTTTATTAAAGTGACATTAAAAATCATAGAAACTGATTTCACGTTGTTAGCTAGGCTATGAGTAGCTGGCTTTCAAATAGAAGATACAAAACTCCTTCAAAACAAAAGTAAGTAAGTTCCATCTTGGGAGTCATCGTTGCTACTCTGTGCCAGTTCCTGGTTTGAGCCTTTTTATGAGCAATGAGTAAAATTTGTTTTGTTTTCGTTTTCACTTAGAACCCTTGGGATCGATGTGGAGACGCGCGAATTTGCGACTGGTTCTACAATACGTCTGGTCATAATGTTATGGCTCATCACTGCAAGCTTGTTTAAAACAACCACACACCTGGTTATGAGTTAGATTGTCTGTCATTATTACCTCAGTGTCACTACCAGGCTGCAGGTTTGAACAATCAAGGATTTTTTTTTTTTTTTTTTTGGTAAGGCAGTGATGTAATACCCCATCAGTGCCAGGAGGTGGTGCAGTGACTCCTTTACCTCCTCTCCTGAGTCCGAGCAGCATCAGATTGTGACACAAGTTAAAAAAAACAGAAAAAAAGCTGCTGTTGACAGATCAAAGTGACATGAGTCACTTTGACCTCCGGGAGGGGTCAAAGTGATCAAAGTGAATGATCGTCATCACCAGCAGAGATTCACGTTTCCAGTCAAACCTCATGCGCGTCAAGTTCAGACCAAAGTTAAAAGGGTGTAGGGTTAGTCCTCGTGCAGGTTTTGTCTTCTGGAAATCCCACAACAAGACGTTCAGTGCAAACGAGACTGCGTGCTGCAGCGCCCCCTAGGATATCCAAAGCACCCCCAAGAAATATGATTTTTTTTTTTCTAGTGGTTTATTTAGATTATTTTTTTTATGTGTGAAGATTATAATTTGTTGCCTGGTTAAATAATAAATACACCAAATTATGTATTTTTTTATTTATTTTTTAACTAAAAAATCGTGTGATGCTGTGTTGAACTTGCTACTTCCTGTTATCACAAGCACAATTTTCCTGCAAGTAATAGTGATGAAACATGGAGCGCTTTTTGCAAAAAAAAAAAAAAAAAGAAATCACTGATGCCTTCACTCTGAACAACAACCGACGTATCGTTTTATTCTGACGTCTCATGGAGACTCCCGGTTCTCTCTATGCACCGTTTATTAATATAATTAAATGCTAATGCTAAATGCTAAATGCTAATGCTCTGGCTAAATATCTTGCGTTGTGTGTGGCGTAATATTGTTTTAAACAGTGCATATCATCGGTGCTACAGTAGAAAAGAAACTAGACGCCCCTAAATTCCTGTATATCGTGTTAAATTATAATATTTATGATCCAGATATCCAGAACATGTTCGAATATCGAGGGACTGGATTCAGCCTCGGGGATTTTTGTTAGAAACAAGGCAAAAACTAATTAAAATGAAGTAAAAGGAATTAGCTTATGGAACAACATTAAAATATTTAAAACATTTAAAAGGTGGTTTAATTTCAGTATTACGGAGCGAAGGACAGTTTTGCCCTTAAAGGACAGTCTATATGTTGTTTTTATGTCTCCTCTTACTTGTATTACCGTACAATAAGTTTAACTTCCAAACGCTTCGGTCACAAATGATCAGAAAACGATTTCTGTCCTCTTTGTAAAATCGGTGAAAACGTTCCCGGTTTGTTCCGCGGCACAAAACAAGCTAACATTCCCGGCGGAGTGCGAACCGAGGTGACGGAGTCCCGTTCGGCCCGACTCACCGTCGATCTGTCCTCCCGGAGCGGAGATCTTGGACATGGAGAGGTGGGTGGTGCCGACGACGTCGTTGTGGCTAGCTCTGTCCCTGGAGGGACAGACACGAGAGGACGGCGCTCTGAGACCTGGTCCGAGACGACGGTTCAGACCGTGGCTCTGACGTACGTCCGCCCTGACGTGTGAAGTAAGTCTGTAGTCCTGGAGGTCGGTCGGGAAACGCTCACCCCGGTCGGGGCGACTCGTCAGTTGCCGGGCAGGTTAGACGGCTGGTCGACGCCGTTAAAACGGGTTTTTTCCAGTGAAAACTCTAAACTGTCGTCGTCTTTTCGGGGAATGTCGATACGGCAACGTTGCTCAGAGACACTGGAAACGGTCGGTCAGTCGCTTCATCGGTCACTTGGTCAGTCGCATGGTCTGTCGGTCAGTTGCTTGGTCGGTCAGTCGCTTGGTCAGACAGTTGGTTGGCCAGTCGGTCGCTTGGTCGGTCAGTCGGTTGCTTGGTTGGTCAGTCGCTTGGTCGGTCAGTCGGTTGCTTGGTTGGTCAGTTGCTTGCTCAGTCGGTCGCTTGGTTGGTTAACCGCTTGGTCAGTCACTCTGTCGTTCAGTCGCTCTGTCGGTCAGTCAGTCACTCAGTCGCTCTGTCGGTCAGTCGCTCTGTCAGTCAGTCGCTCTGTCAGTCAGTCGCTCTGTCAGTCAGTCAGTCTCTCTGTCAGTCAGTCAGTCTCTCTGTCAGTCAGTCTCTCTGTCGGTCAGTCGCTCTGTCGGTCAGTCGCTCTGTCAGTCAGTCAGTCGCTCTGTCGGTCAGTCGCTCTATCGGTCAGTCGCTCTGTCAGTCAGTCAGTCGCTCTGTCGGTCAGTCGCTCTGTCGGTCAGTCGCTCTGTTGGTCAGTCGCTCTGTCGGTCAGTCGCTCTGTTGGTCAGTCGCTCTATCGGTCGGTTTTTAATGGCGGTCAGTTGCTTCACTCAGCAGTTGAATATCCGGCCGGTCAGCGTGTCGGACGTTTGATTGAGTCGACGGTCAAGTTGATTCATTGCGAGTCAGTTTGTCAATCGATCAGTCACTTGGTTTACTGGCCGGTCGGTTAGCGTTGGACTGGCTGATTGCTCAGTTGCCTGGTTGGTCAGACAGACAATCTGTCCAGTTCGCTGGAAGAGCTCTAGACTAACAAGCTAACTTCTTGACGAACTCAAAACATGAAAAAAACAAAAAAACACGTATCAAATGAGAATCACCAGTCCAGAATTCTGATCCTCATCTTCTCACACATGGATGGAAACTAAGAAACGGAGAGAGAAAGAAAACCTCACGTATTAATCACGTCGCACGACGCCAGTTGACGACAGGGTGCGTTTGTTCTTCGTACCCTGATGGGCATGCTGAGGCTCTGGTTCCACTGCGGATTGGCGTTCTTCTCCATGATCTTGGTGCAGACCTGGGGGAAAGGGGACGACAACACGCTCGTGGGCGACTTCCCCGACGTTCGCCACGAGCTCCGACAGAAACTCACCGTCTTGCCGGCGAAGTGGACCTCCACCATGGGGTCCACCAGGTTCTTCCTGTTGCTGTCGAAGCCCAGAATCTGCCGCATCCCGTCCATGAAGGCGTCGTCCACTGCGGACACGGGTCAGAAACTTTTTTTCGCGTCGGGGGAACGGGGATGGGATTACCCAAGACGGGGGGGGGGGGGGGGGGGGGCTCACTTTGCGGCAGATCTTCGGCTCTGAAGATCCTCAGGGTGAACGTGGCGCCTCGGAGCGACAGGCCGGCCGGCCTCAGGAGGTTTCCCTCGATGTCCTCCTTGTCCTCCGCACACTCGCGTTTGTCCGCCTGCAATTCATTCGCCAAAGTTTAGCAATGCTTTCCCCTCGGGGGTGGGGGGGGGGTTTTATTGGCGTGGCGCTACTTGGCGTTACTCACCGGCGGCTCGTCGCCGGCCGCCAACACGAACAGGCTGACCTTCAGGTAACCTTTGACCCCGGCAGAGAGGTCGTCGGGGTCACACAGCAGCAGCCACTTCCTGAGGAAGCAGTGTCCTGGAGGGAGGAAAAGTGCAAAACGGTCGTTTTTGCCGACAAAAATCGGGTTGTGTGTTTGGTTTCATGACAAAAAAAAAACAACCCACAGCGCCAACTTGTGGCCTGGAATGCTAACTACATCGTTTTTGTTACGCGTAAATGCTGAAGCTTACTAACATTAAAAAAAACCATTAATTTTCGTGTAAATGTGACATAAGTACTGCAAGTTCTCCTCCAGTAAACAGGAGTCAAGTGAAAGAGTAACAGAGCGACATATTGAGATAGCACTTATGCTAACGCTAACAGTGGACTCAATGAGAGAAAGGAATTGCAGCTTTTACAAATGTTTAAAATATGACCCAAAAAAACAAAAAAAAGAGTATTTCTAGTTACTTCCAGCAAGAAGAAGTAGTGACATTATAAGAAAAGTTACTTTCCGCTATGTAATTGACAGGAGTGTACTCACTGTGCTCATGGTAGACGGTGCCCACATCCAGCTGAGGAACAACCACAGACTTTAATTCATTTATTCCGCTTCAATTTGCCAGAATTCAACCTTATAAAAGGCGCAAGGTGACGATTTCAAACATCGTCACAGGTGTCAGCGTAGAAACGGCGTCTTGTGTTCCTGGACTGAGAGCGTCATGGATGCGTTTTAAGATCGACCGCCGATAGTTTTGGTTGGAGCTGTCGCTATGAGGGCCTACCTTGAATTCCCCGATCACGGCGTCGGTTCGCAGGGAGCGAGAGTCGCACACCTTTGGCGCAGGGAGAGAAACGTGGATTGTCGCTGTTCGACGATGTGTTTCACATTTAAAATTGACAACAGCGTCCCGAATGATCTAGTTTCAGGTCACAGAGTGACCGAACTCACCGTGATGAAGATCGGCTCGTCAAACAAGTCTGAAGGCGTCTCAAAGAAGTTCATGAAGAAAGTCTGGCGGGCGAAACGAAGCAAAGTCACACTTTTCGTCGTGTCGTAACCCGCGACAACGTGGATCCAAAGATAAGAAAAGTCTCCGTCACCTCGTCAAAGAACGGGTTGTTGCCCTTCCTGATGCGAGTCCTCTTGCTCTGCCCGGCCACCGTTACCTTGACGACGGGTTTGATGTTGATGCCCGGCAGCTGCCGGCCCTCGATGACCCGCACGCGAATCTAAACGGCAACATTGGGTCAACGTCCCGATCGTGCGTACGGCATCGGAGAAGGTTCGTAAAAGCGACAGACCTGTAGGTCCTGGGGTTTGTTGGGTAGCGGCTTGGGCTGGCTGCTAGCTCCCCGCCTCCTCTTCCTCAGCCCACCGTGGGCGTTGTAGGACGGCGGCGCACGCTTCGGCGTCTGCGCGGCGGGCGATTCCTGACCGGACGGCCCCTGCGGGCCGACGATCACCATGGAGCGCCCGTCGTCGGGGCCCTGGTCCTCCGCCGGCTCCAGCATTATCATGCTCTCCGTGTCGTCCTCGCCGAGGGTGTCCAGCGAAATCACTGCGGGAGAGACGAGAACATGGCCGACTGGAGACAGACGAACACGACCGACGGGGCCCACGCGACGTGACGGACAGACGGTATTACTTGTGACGGTGTCCAGCTCCACGTTGGGGTTGCTGTGGGGGAGCGTCTCCGGGTGGGACGGGGGCTGGAAGACGGGGGCCGACCCCGGAGGAGGGAGGTAAGACACCTGCAGGGACAGCGTGGCCTGCGGGGAGACGGGAGACGCATCGTGACACGTCGGCGGATTTTGAGTGGTCCGACGTTTTGCCTCCTTGGGAATCTGGGAAACGATTATTTTGTTTCGGAGCAGCGCTAGTTGTCACTTCTATTTGTCGTTTCCTAACAAACTAACCACACTTTATTAATCTTCTTTTTTCCGCATTGACCAGTCAGTGGGCGGCCATATTTCCCAGGGAACTACTGGGAGGGGGGGTCAAAGGTCTTGCTCCACGACCCAGAGTCTGTCCGTTGTGGAGATCAAAGCTTACGATCCCAAGTCTGCCTCTCTGGCCTCTCGGCCGGCGGATCACATCGAGTCGTCCAGAAGCTTGGATGATGTCACTCATGGAGTGTTTGTAGTGAAGCATGAATCCCAACAATCAACCCCAAAAAGAACAAAAAAAAAACCATGATTTGATCATCAATCAATCATCACTTTGATTTGTGTCACTTTGATTTGTGTCACTTTGATTTATGTTACTTTGTGACACTTGAATCCCCTGTTAACTAAGGCTCTATTTTGGGAAAACAATTTTTTTGATCATTTATCGGTACTCTTAACTCTTAACTCGGTACAAATGGTGAGACAGGAGGTACACACCCTCATACGTGCGTATGAACGTGTGAGACAATCAATCATTTCCACTCTCAACACCAACGGGAAGACTTTTGTTTTGGGTTCAGGAAGCCAGGAGGGGAAACGGCGCAGCGCTGTGGCCGTGGGCGTGTCCCGCCAAGGTGTCGGACCGTTGGCCAGTCGGCTATTTCTGTCTACGAAGACCAGGTTCAGAGGGGGCAGATAGAACTTCCTTTGATCTGTGTCGGCGCAGAAGAACCCCCAAATACTGACAATTTCAATAGATTTGTTCGATTTAATAGTCAAACGCACAAGTTGCTCACTTTTTTACTAAATCCTCAACATAAATATTCATAAGAGCAAAAGACAGCGCCAACTAGTGGCCGGTCACGCCAACTACATGGTTTTCATCGTTTCTGCCGTAGCCGTATAAATGGGACACCGTTTTTTTCAGAGCAAAAAACAATGAATTTTCACTTGAAACGTCAATAAGACCTTCCCTATTTTTGCCATTTGTTTTTAAAAACTGCGCTCACCCCGGTGTTGTTCCTCTTGGTGTCCAGCAGGGAGACGGTGAAGGTGGCGGACAGGCTGGGAGAGTTGATGACGTCTCTGAGAGCCAGACGACTTTCCCCCAGAAACCTGGACACACACACACACACACACACACATGCTTGGGTCACAACAATGCATTTACATCATTAATCAGTCGTTCTGCCGTTCCATTTTTTTGTATTCAATCCCTTTGTTCCATTTTTTGTCCATTTGTGCTTCTTGGAGTCGCAGTTTGTCACTTAGTTTTTCCATAGTGTAGATTCCTTCCACAATTGTCAGCCATCGGTCCTTTGTTGGTGGTTCTATCTTTCCCCAGTTCTTGGTAATAGCTTTTTTAGAAGCCACTAAAAGTATGTTAACCAGGTATAAATCGTTTCCCGCGAGACTCTCATCAGACAAATGGCACAGATACAGTACATTGCAGCACATTGGAATCTCATAACCCATCATTTGTCGTAGCACTCCACACGCCGTCTCTCAAAATACACTTATTTTATGACATTTCCAAAAGACGTGTGAGTGGTCCATGTCAACTTCTCCACAATCCCTCCAACATTTCTGTTGTCTATTTCGCTGTTTACTTTTCAATAAAGGTGTGATAAAGAAACGCGCCAGATTTTTCCGGGAGAACTCCTTCCAGATCCGCGAACTAGTGGATGTTTGGTGTATCTTCCACATATTAAGCCAATCGTCGTCTGTGATTTCCATGTTAAACTCCTTCTCCCACTTTCCTTTGATGTAAGTGGTTGAGTTCTTATCACGCGAGTTTAGCCCCTGATAAATTGCTGAAATTATTCTTGTGTTACTTTCCATATATGCTTTCTTTATGATTTGGATCACACTGTTCACTTCTCCGGAGGGGGTCAGTCTGGATTTCTTTTCTGTAACTTTAGGTGGTTCCGACCGAACAGCGCCCCCAAACCAAATGAAGGGACGAGCCAATAGAAGACCTCTGAACACAAAAGAAAGTTCAGCGTGAACAAACGAGAGCTACTCGATGGATTCATGCAGATTTTCCCCGGTAAAACCAGAAGGTCACACTCTGGTCGCGTACGAGCAGCGGATCAATCCATCAGTCGGCACGTCGCCGAGTCAATGGGTGGAAATGAGAATGGGCCGACGTCACAATGAGAGGATGAACCGATGCCTTGGCACGTCTGGAATAAAAACCCAACGTCGCTCCAGAAATAACCCTCTGGAGGGTCCGACGCCCCCCTGACCTCACTTCCTGTTCCCCCCGGAACGCCGCGGGAACGGCAGAACTGCGTTGGGCACGGCGGACCCACAACCCACGGTACCTGTTCCTGCCCATTTTCTCATGATCCTTGACGACGCAGTGGATCTCGGCTCCGGAGTCCAAGGGAATCCCCTTCAAGTCCCACTCGAAACCCTGAAGGAGAGAAACGGGGGAAAGTTGTCGAAACAGGAACCTTTCTGGAGAGGGCTCAAGATCTGTGACCGAACATCAAGGGTGCGCTAAACGCTTCACGTTTGCTTTGAGAAATTCAGCAACTTGTGAGAAAACGGTATTTTCGTTTTGGGTTTTGAAGACATTGAGAAACAGTTTTTGAATACAAGCCTGATAGAAGAGAGGTTTGATCGGTACCAACAGTAGTTGTAAAGAGTGACAGTAATCTTAAAAAAAAAAACTGCACAATATATGGAATGTGTGAGGAAAATGTTGATATTGTTACAATTTGAGAACATTAAGGCGGACGCTAATCTTGCAAACATTCTTGACACCATATTCTAAAAGAGTACAGATCCAGCAGTTGTACTTCATTCCATAGTTGATGCAAAATACTTTTTTGACGTTCTTATACACAAGCTTGAGGTAAATAATACTTAATTTTTTTAAAGATGCATAAAAAAATGGGCCTTTAGGACAGAAAACAAAGGTGATATTTGTACATTTCAATCATGAGCATCGTAAGAAGACGAAGAAGAAGAAGATAAAGGCGGAGGAGAAGAAGAAGGGTGTCTTGCGGAGGCGTTACCTCGTTCCAAACAGGGTTGGCGTTGTTTTTGATGACCTTGGTCTTCTTCTTGGTGCCTGAGGGATTAAACAGGATACTGCTCGTTAGCGCCCCCACATGACGAATGGATTTAACATATATCTCAACTTCCTGTGACGCCTGAGGAAAGTTCTCACGGTCCCAACGCAGCTTTAGGCCTCGTTTTCACCACATCTCAACTGGAAATGCGTCGTCTGTGCGTTTTTGTGTTTCTGGAAATGATTCACATTCTAGCGGACGGACGTCAAAATTGGAGCATCATCGAGGTGACTGTCAAAATAAAAGCACCAGGAGAATATCGACTGGGAGTCATGAAACATTGTTCTGATTGTCTCTACTGAGCACGTGCAGAACGAACAGTAGCAGTAGTCGCAGTATGCAACCAGAAACACACCGGGAATGTATTTGTGGTTCGGATCGTCGTGAACGAATCGTTCAGCGTCAGTCGCTCGGCGTCAGTCGTTCGGCGTCAGTCGCTCGGCGTCAGTCGCTCGGCGTCAGTCGTTAAGCCTCAGTCGCTCGCCGTCAGTCGTTAAGCCTCAGTCGCTCGCCGTCAGTCGTTAAGCCTCAGTCGCTCGGCGTCAGTCGCTCGGCGTCAGTCGTTAAGCCTCAGTCGCTCGGCGTCAGTCGTTAAGCCTCAGTCGCTCAGCGTCAGTCGCTCAGCGTCAGTCGCTCAGCGTCAGTCGCTCAGCGTCAGTCGTTCAGCGTCAGTCGTTCAGCGTCAGTCGTTCAGCGTCAGTCGTTCAGCGTCAGTCGCTCAGCGTCAGTCGTTCAGCGTCAGTCGCTCAGCGTCAGTCGCTCAGCATCAGTCGCTCAGCATCAGTCGCTCAGCATCAGTCGCTCAGCGTCAGTCCCTCAGCGTCAGTCGTTAAGCCTCAGTCGCTCAGCGTCAGTCGTTAATCCTCAGTCGTTAAGCCTCAGTCGCTCAGCGTCAGTCCCTCAGCGTCAGTCGTTCAGCGTGAGTCGCTCAGCATCAGTCGCTCAGTGTCAGTCGCTCAGCATCAGTCGTTCAGCGTCAGTCGTTCCCCTTCTTACGATCAGGCAGCGGGTTTGAACAACAAAGCTGAATATGTGCAGGTACATTCATTTATCATTTCACACTGGTGTGAAACGGTTTGATCGCCTCTGAAGATCGTCGAGATTCTGAATCATGAGATGAAACCATGAAAGACAAAGAGTCGAACCGCCGGCGCCAAAACTGACCGTGAACTGAATGACTGCAGTCGCACTCACACAACCTGCAGACACGTTTTCTCCTCTCGTGTACATCCCGAGACACGCTTTCCTGTTTTCTACACAGTCATCACTCACACACACACACACACACACACACACACTGAAGTAAGCGCAGACTCACACAGAAATACCTGTTACTTGTTCCTCTGTTCTTAAAAAACATCTCCACCCTTCCACAGAAAGGTCGAGAGGTCACATTACTTTTGTGTGTGTGTGTGTGTGTGTGTGTGTGTGTGTGTGTGTGTGTGTGTGTGTGTGTGTGTGTGTGTGTGTGTGTGTGTGTGTGTGTGTGTGTGTGTGTGTGTGTGTGTGTGTGTGCTGGCCTCTCAGCGTGATATATGTCACAGATGGGAAGTGGCACTCGGTTCACTTCCTGGTCGGTTCAGCTTGGCACATTTTCTGTCTGAGCACTGAGAATAGAACCGACTGTGAGGCATTCGTATGGGAAACCTAAGTTTAGACCCCCACTGTCAAAGCGTGTGTGTGTGTGTGTGTGTGTGTGTGTGTGTGTGTGTGTGTGTGTGAGTGTGTGTGTGTGTTTGATTAACTACTTCATATTTTATGAACATTCTGGATTACTACTCCAGAAAACTTTCCACTTTCCAAGCTTTTAGCTAATAATTCCATTTAAAGTCCCAGTGAAATGAAGGTTCCACCTCCAAAACTCTCTGGTGTCTCTTCTAGAACGTTTTCCTGCTAACTGGCCGAAGTGTAAAATGTTAAAACACGACAATCTGTGAGAAAATAGCCGATAAACGGCACTATTTCCTCTGCTGGGCGGAGCTTCTGACAATAACAGAGTGACATCACGAGTTGTGCACACGCCCAAGTTGTGTTTACATTATGGAGGATCAGAGGAGCCGCTAGCCGCGCGAGCTAGCCGCTCCCGCCGCCCGTGCTCCTTTTCTCCTCTCTGGTCTCTTCCAGGCTCAATCTTTCATCAAGGCTCATAAAACGCCGACTATAACTTCAAAACACTGTTAAAACTTGGATATTTAAGAGGGAAACAAGCCGATATAAACACAACAGATCGAGATCTGCACAACTCGTGATGTCACACATAGGCTCCGCCCACGAAGAAGAAGGCTCTTTTTCATCCTATCTATTTTTCTTACTATCTATTTATTTATGTTGCTTTGATCTCCTGCTTATTTCTAAGTGCCCATGTTCCGTTCTGTGCTTCACTTTATGTCTTTACCCAGATATTTTTATATTTTAATTTCTTACTTTTATTACTATTCTATTGTATTTTATAATATTCGTATGGACCAGATTGCTGCAACAAGACAATTTCCCTTCGGGGATGAATAAAGTAATTATCTTATCTTATCTTATCTGGAGGAACGACACCGACGAAGGTCTTTCAAGAAGAATCACCATCGACACAACCGATCCCCAAAACCATCTTTTTGCTAAAAAAAAACCATTCCCCGTTCTCGCAGCACCGTCGCAAAAACCACCACCACCACCCGACGCCGTAAAACCAATCAATAACGACGTAGTACCTACGCCAGGCCTGTAGGAGGCACTGTGACTCGGAAATACATCAAAAACAGAGAAGACGACCCGGTGATGACATCATCATTTAGGCCAAAAAACACAACGTAAAAACCCGCTAACCTCGTGAACAACCAGCCCGACCGTGTTAAAAACATATTATCATCAATGTGATTAAAAAAAACGTGAAATTAAGAAAGAAAAATAAAAGAAAGAATAAGACTTGGAGAATTTGGCTCAACAATTGGAGGGGTGGTGCGTCCAAGCTTTTCCTCCTCCTCATCAATGTGAGGAAGAAAATCTATAACCGTCACAGGATCATACAAGACCGACGTGTTTGTTTATGCTGGCGTACGTCAGGACTATAGTTAGCGCCGCACTGGAGGAGGCGGGCGGACGGCTTTTATTTCTGGTTTGTTATTTTCCAATAACAACACTTGGGAAGGAAATCCTGCCGTCGGCTCGGACACACACGCTCATATTTAATCACACAAACACACAAATGTGTGTTTGTGCAGATAAACGCACACTGAGAAAGTGTTGAGTGCAAAAATGTAATGAAAAGTTATGCTTTCCTTCAGTATTTAATTCGTCTCGTCTGATGACTTAATGGCAATGACGCTGCCACACCTGTAGGGGGCAGTGCAACGAGGAGAGTAAAGCCATGATGGCCGATCAGAAATCCTGGAAAACGACGCACGACGCCGACGACGACGACGTACCGTGACGAGAAACTGCAGGAAAACCAAACGACGGAGTTTTTCCAAATCGCCACTTTGGCCGGAGTTTTTAGATCCGATCGTTTTCGGCGATTTCTGCTTTGTTTACGTCGTTTTACTCCCTTTTTTTTTATTACGGTTCATTTGAAAACCTCCTATAAATCTTTGCGGCTGTTATTGACCACATCTTGCTTATCAGGGATGTTATTTATTTATTTTTTTGGGGGATTTATTCTTCTGGCACGTATAAACTCAATTCCGATATATTGATTCTAAAATTACAAGACACTGGAAAATCATCTTTATGTTTGTTTTTTATCATTAATATAAATAATTCACCACAGACTATTACAAATGACTGAAATTAAATGAAAACAGTTTTTCCAAATCGCCACTTTGGCCGGAAGTTTTCAGATCCGATCGTTTCTGCTTTGTTTACGTCGTTTTACTCCCTTTTTTTTATTACGGTTCATTGAAAACCTCCTATAAATCTTTGCGGCTGTTATTGACCACATCTTGCTTATTTTTTTATTTTTTTATTTATTCTTCTGGTATAAAGTCAATTCCGATATATTGATTGTAAAATTACAAGACACTGAACATTTTTATTTTATCATTAATATAAATAATTCACAACAGACTATTACAAATTATTGAAATTAAATGAAAATAAATAGAAAAACAAAACACCTTTGGATTCACTATTTAAACAAGTGGTTCATAAATAGTTGGATAACTTCTCTCCTTCCTGAGCTTCTTTATTTTCCAGATTACCCTGCTTCTCTATAAAAGGACATGGTATGTCTTCATGGGGGGGGGGGGGGGGGGGGGGGGGGGGGACTTGCCTCCTCTCTCTGTGTCTCCACTCTGAATTCCTCAAGTTGTTCCTGAAGTCGTCACAACCCGAGAGGGAGGCCTCTGATATCTTCTCCAGGAAAACAAAACAAAACGAGGCCCTAACTTGACTTCTTAAAACAAGATTCTCTCTAAACTCCACTCAGAATCTCAAACTAGAAAACGACACCGAAGGTCCCTCGACAGTCCAAAACTAAAAGAAAGTTCGGTTTTCCAGAGTCTTGCCAAACAAAACAACGTCATTTTTTGCCAGTTAGCATGTAGCATGTTATGGCGTTACATGGTGTTCCTGAACGCATCACTCAAACTTAAAACCAGACCAACATGGCGGCCCGGACACAAAACTTCTCTTTTATTCGTGAAACAGTTCAGGAAAATGGATTTATGAAAACATTTGAGACGACAAATAAGTCGTGCAGCTGAGAAGTTAAAGCGCTGCTTTACAGATGTGTGGCCTGCTGTGAGGGGGCGTGGCCTGTTGTGATGGGGCGTGGCCTGTTGTGAGGGGGCGTGGCAGAGTATGCAGGGGTCATAAGACTCCTGAAACTAGACACAGACTCTTCAAACTAGACACAGATTTTCTCTAAACTAGACACAGATTTTCTAAACGAGACAGAGATTCTCTCTAAACTAGACCAAGGCTTGTCCAGGTAGACCGAAGCAACTCAAACAAGATTCAAACTATCTCTAAACTAGACCCAGACCCCTCAAACTAGACCCAGTCTCCTCAAACTAGACCTGGATTATCTCTAAACTAGACCCAGACCCCTCAAACTAGACCTGGATTCTCTCTAAACTAGACCAAGGCTTGTCCAGTTAGACCGAAGCAACTCAAACAAGATTCAAACAGTCTCTAAACTAGACCCAAACCCCTCAAACTAGACCCAGTCTCCTCAAACTAGACCTGGATTATCTCTAAACTAGACCAAGGCTTGTCCAGGTAGACCGAAGCAACTGAAACAAGATTCAAACCATCTCTAAACTAGACCCAGACCCCTCAAACTAGACCCAGTCTCCTCAAACTAGACCTGGATTATCTCTAAACTAGACCCAGTCTCCTCAAACTAGACCTGGATTATCTCTAAACTAGACCCAGTCTCCTCAAACTAGACCCAGACTCCTCAAACTAGACCTGGATTCTCTCTAAACCAGACTTAAACTCCACATAGTCCATCTTACCAGATGGCAGAAGATCATTGCTAAAGGGTTCGGTCAGTTTCAGTGTGTTTAACGGTTCCTTCTTCAGACGTCTCTTTCGCCACGGCAGAAAAATTATTCAGACCCACGAAACCAAAGACGCCGAGCAGAAACCTACTTTCCAGAGCTATGACCGCCTAGAGCACCGTTAGCGTTTAGCATTGGACTGCGGCTTGAAGGGGAGGTTTGGGTATGAGCGGCTGACAGGAGGCCGTGTGCGACGGCACCAGGAAGCGGCGTTGGGACAAAGGCAGGAAGCGGCGAGCGGAGTTCACCTCATTAAGGAGGCAGAGTTGGACTCGTGGAGAGAACAAAAACAAACACATGGAAAAACCGGCAGCCAGGTAATTCCAACGCCTTCGCCTTGTGCCATTCGCTCTCCTTTCCGCCATTTGGTTTAAAAAACAAAAACAAAAGCTTTGCTCTCTGAGGCAGAGTTCGCAAGACCGAACTCCGACCCCGATCCTGATCCCGACGGCCAATCAAACGACAGTCCACCCCTCCGTCTGTACCCTCTTTAGCTACAGCCAACTAGCATCACACTTCTGGTGTTTGGTGCGACCGCAGAGAAAATACGAAAACATGCAAACTCCCGAGCAGAGAGTCCCGGGACAGTGGCGACCAGCGCTAACCGCTACGCTAGCGCAAAAGCGCTACCGAAGACCAACAAGCGTCTGCTCCGATCGGGAAGCTCGTTCAATCTGGTCGACTTGTTTCCCCCTTCGACACTCAGAAAGCATCTTTGGCCACGAGTGAACAATCTGCATTGATTAGCAACCAAAGGACATTTTTGTTCAATAAAACCCCGAAACTTTATGAAGTTGGAAAAAAATAAGATTTACTTTAAAAAAGATAACGCAACTATTTTTAGAGACTGGAACCCATTTCTAAATTATTTTACAGAACTGCAAAAACCCCTTGATGAAGGGAATCCAGAACATAACTAACTTGGCATATATATATATATATATATATATATATATATATATATATATATATATATATATATAAACATTGCTTTGATGTGACTTTGTTCTCTTGATTTTATGTTCTTTTTTCTTTGTTTAATTGCAAAATTGTTTCATACCAGTAATATCTGTAAATTAGTCCTTTGCTGACATATATTAAAATAAAAAAAAATAAATAAAAAAAAAAGACAAAACCCGTAACGATATCCCTCATTTCTAAATTATTTTACAGAACTGCAAAAACCCATTGATGAAGGGACTCCAGAACATAACTAACTATATATATATATATACATTTCCTTTGATTGTGGATAGAAATATGTATGGACACTTATTTCTCTTGATTTTATGTTCTTTTTTTTATGTTTGTTTATAATTGCAAAATTGTTTCATACCAGTAATATCTCTAAATGAATTCTTTGCTGAGATATATTTAAAAAAAGCAAAACGAAACCCGTAACGATATCCCTGTGAACGACAAAGCTTCAACAGGAAGTAACTCTTAGGTAAGATTCCATCACAATCAAGTAGCGCCGCTTCCACAGTGTCGATGCCGCCCCCCGGTGGCCAATGAGAGGAAGTGCTTTCAGACTTCTGCCTGAAATTTGTCGTTTTTTCTTGTGCGAGTCCGATAGCCGCCGGCCCTCCGGACGCCGCCTTACCTCTGAAGGTGACGCTGGCCAGAGGGTCCGAGTGTCTCAAGTTGTTGGCTCGCTGAAGAACGCAACGCAACATGGCGGGAACGCGGCCAGGAGCCCGGCGGCGTCGCGAAAAAACCTGCGAGGCCTCAAACAAAAACCAAAAATTCAATCTCACGCGGAACGAGAGGAATCCAAATCCAACCCCGGCCAGACAGGAGACTAGAAGGAGTGTCCCCGGGGGGGGGCGATCACATGACCACGGGAGCTTTTTCAAATCAGAAATCCAACCAATGAGAAGCCGCGAGGCAGAAAGTGTCCGAAGAGGAGGAAAAAAAAATCAAAAATCAAAAAGGTCCAAGATAGTTTGAATTCATCCAATCGTCAATGGAAAAAAAAAAAAAAATCAGAACTCGTATCAGACGATTCCGAAGAGAAGCCGGTTTCTCGAAGACGATTCCTAAAAAGAAGCCGGTTTCTCGAAGACGATTCCTAAAAAGAAGCCGGCTTCTCTCCCTCCGACGCTCCGGCTGGGAAAAGCAGAGCGACTGAGCGAGTGTGTCGGGAACACACACCTCGTATCCAGAGGAAATCTCAACATTTCCTGTGCTCTTTTTTTTCCCTCTCTCGTCTCAGACGGCATGTCTGAACACACGATATCTACCGACACACGTCTACTCCCCCCCCCTTTCTCTTTTAATCCCGCCATCCAGCCTGGGTTTGTCTGTTTTCAACGGACAGATTTTAAGCCATAAACACAAAAAAATAACGTCCAAAAATAACTGTGATCGACTTTAGGTCATTGGTTTTAACACAATAAGTCTGTTAGGTCCCACATTAACAACAGATTTGTTTACAATTTAAGCAGGAATCGGGATCTTTCGTTGGGTTTCGGCTGATTAAATCACGCATTGAATCTTAATTCAAAATGAATCAAACTCAGGAGATCCTGATTTATGAGTAAAGTTCTTTTATTCGTTCTAAAGTTTTGAGATTTCAAATAATCTCATTAAGACAGTTAAAAGAAATATATTTTATTTTGACAGTCACTGTAATAACAATCCTGTATACTAGAATGTTTACGTATAAACAATATTTTCATCTTGTTTGATATCATATAACTTGTAGTAAGTTTGTTTGTTTGTTTGTTTTACATGTTTTCTATGTTTTATGCCTTGTCGCTTCTGTGCTTTTGAATTAACTTTTGATTTATTTTATTTGATGTTTTTGATGTACAGCACTTTGGTTACCTTTTGTTTTTTTAAATGTGCTTTATAAATAAAGATTATAAATAAATAAAGATAAAGATTATTATTATTAGATTATTATTATTATTGGTATTGTTTTATATTGTATTGTTCTCTGCTGCGTGTGTGTGTGTGGTTCAGTTACAAAACAAACAACAAAAAACAGCACCCACTAGTGGCCACACGTGGAAATTACATCATTTTCATCCATACATTTGAACCAGGTATCACATGAAAATACCTCAAATTATTGTATTAAAATTCCCCATTTCATGTGTTTATTGTGAAATAAAAACGTTGTTCTTCACACACCAATTTGTCAACGTGGAGGAAAATTTAAAAAGAAAATAAAAAACACACAAAAAAAACATGTCGAACTCGAGTCCTGATCTTTCAGGTTTGATAAATACAGAGATTTTATTATATACGTTGAATTAACCTTCATCAAGTCCTATTTACACAACCTTTCAAGTTAAAGTGCATCATTTTTGCATTCTGGTTCCGTTTCCATGGAAACGTTCTGAAAATAATGTCCATTTGTACTGTAAATATTTCATTAAGCTGGTGGAAATACTTTAGCGTCACCCAGGAAGTTATTTTATTCTATTTGAGCTTGAAAGGCGAGTCGGAGCTCAGTTTGTTTTCTACTGTTGTTATTTAACGACCCTGTGGACCGAAATTGAGAAAAATATATGTAAAAAAAACTCAAACTCACGTTCAAACTGATTGTAAAAGTGCATATTATGATTTTAAAACAAAATCTAATTGGAAAATGTCACATTAACACGTGCAGATGAACAAAAGTGTTATGTGAAATTAACCCAAATGTGGTTAATTTCTATATTAAATTAAAAGAACACACTTAAAAACTATGCAACATAAACACACACACAAAAAAGCAAACAAACTGTTGATATATTTAAAGAACTCTACTTCCCAGGTCCCTTTTGTATTTTATTATTATTATTATTAATAGACTTTCCTCGTTTAAAAAACATTTGTATTTGTTGTAGTTTCAGGTGTGTTTGACGTTTCCTTGCACTGTTTGAATTTTCCCTTATTTGCCCAATAAATTCATATTAAAAAAAAGAACACACAAATAAAAAAGAGGAACCGGGAGGCGGCACAAGGGGAAATAATAAGTAACGGAATGAGTGAGCTGGAAATCCAGACTATTGAAAGGCAGGTTTATTTTCTGAGTGGAGCAGTGACACATCCTGATTTCTCCCAGTGTCTCCAGCAGAGCCATGGAAACAACCAGCCAACAGCTGAATGCCCCCCCTCCCCCCCTCCCCCGCCCCCCCTGATATCTGATATTCACTTCCTGCTCCTGCCTCGGCCCCTCAAAGACGCCGCATCACTTCCTGTAGCCGACCGGCCGCCGCCTCGTCATTCAATCAAACCTGAGATCAGATTTGTTGATTGTTTGTGTTTGTTGTTTTCCTCGTATGGAAATAAATCTGTGTCGTCAGACTTTGAATTTATGACTGAGAATTTGTTTTTCATTTGAAATCAAACTTTGAATTTCAACATCTGTCAAATTTTAAGCACAGAATTTGTTTTGCTGAATTTTTTTGCAGCTCAATTCTTTGCATTTTAATTTTTACACCTCTTTTTTTTTTTTACAGCTCAATGTTTTTTGCCAGCTGAATTATTTTGTAGCTCAATTTGTTTTGCAGTTGAATTTTTTTTACAGCTGAATTTTTTGCAGTTGAATTTTTTTTTGCAGCTCAATTTTTTGCATTTAAATTTTTACACCTTTTTTTTATTTTTTTACAGCTCAATGTTTTTTGCAAGTCTATTTTTTCCAGCTGAATTTTTTTTTTGCAGGTTTATTTTTTTGCAGCTCTATTTGTTTTGCAGTTGAATTTATTTTACAGCTGAATTTTTTTGCAGTTGAATTTTTTTTGCAGCTCAATTCTTTGCATTTTAATTTTTACACCCTTTTTTTTTTTTTACAGCTCAATGTTTTTTGCAAGTCCATTTCTTGCAGCTCTATTTTTTTGCAGCTGAATTTTTTTGCAGCTCTATTTGTTTTGCAGTTAATTTCTTTTTTACAGCTGAATGTTTTCACACTGAACTTATTTTAGACGTTGGAAAAAAATCTGAAGCAAAAAATTTTTTATTCTGTGCTTGAAATTTGACGTCGTCTAAAAATCAAAGAGATTTTGAGGGTAAAATAAATGTCCAGAATCTAAACTCCTCCTCTGACGGTAGGGACGTACTTCCATACATTGGGCCCAGTCTTCCCTGCAGGCCGTACGACGGCACAGGGAAACTTTTGTGCACCAAAGCGTCACGAGGTCGTGACACATTTAAAACTCCCGTTATTCAGACGTCTGGTTGTTCATGACTCGACTATAAGACGACCTTTCTCTGCCAGGAGACTGCGAACCTGCAGGCGGCGTGGCAAACGCCTGCTTTCACTTTTATTTTGAAGGACTAAACTGTCCCGTTAGCACTGAAACAGCTACACGGTAGAGATTAAACTGCAGAAACGTGTTGATTTTGTGAATATTTGGTGAAAGAGTTTGAAGGTGAAATCCCAGCGTTGCATAAATCAAGATAATTACTTCATAAATCCACGTTAACGCCGTCGCCTGTGGTCAGAGTTATTTCCGGAACAATTGAAATAAAGGATCTAAACTACACTCTTCTGGATGGAGTGAGGACTTAAGGTCCATTTATGCTCGAGGCCAAGTCTGACATTATAAACGAATGTTGCCTTCCGTCATAATTCCCTTGGAGTAATACCACCGATGGCCTGTAGGGGGCAGCGGCGTGCAGTGTAGCACACGTGTTGTTCAGAAAAATCAAACAAAGATGGCAACGAGACTTTGACGACGGCAGAAATGAGCCGAATCTGTTGTGACGAGATCTTGGCAAACGTTATGCCCTACCGCTAAACCTTCAACCCTTCAACCCTTAAACCCTAACCCTTGAACCCTAACCCTTAAACCTAAACCTAAACCCGTAAACCCTAACCCTTAAACGCTAATCCTAACCCTTAAACCCTAACCCTTAAACCCTAACCCTTAAACCTAAACCTAAACCCATAAACCCTAACCCTTAAACGCTAATCCTAACCCTTAAACCCTAGTCTAACCCTAAAACCCTAACCCTTAAACCCTAACCCTTAAACCCTAACCCTTAAACCCTAACCTAACCCTTAAACCCTAACCCTAACGCTAAACCCTAACCCAAACCCTTAAACCCTAACCTAACCCTTAAACCCTAACCTAACCCTTAAACCCTAACCCTAAACCCTAACGCTAAACCCTAACCCTAACCCTAACCCTTAAACCCTAACGCTAAACCCTAACGCTAAACCCTAACCCTTAAACCCTAACGCTAAACCCTAACCCTAACCCTTAAACCCTAACGCTAAACCCTAACCCTAACCCGAACCCTTAAACCCTAACCCTTAAACCCTAACCCTTAAACCCTAACCCTAACCCTTAAACCCTAACACTAACACTAAACCCTAACCCTTAAACCCTAAACCTAACCCTAACGCTAACCCTAAACCCTAGCCTAGCGGGAGGGAGGAACGCTGCCCCCTGCTGTTGATCATTCAGGTTCCATGAAGAAAAGGCTGGAACTTTTTGACAACGCTGATGAACGACAACAAACATGGCGGCCTCCGGAGCGCCGTGGCTCCGGGTCCACGTCCTCCCGGGACTTTGTTTACCAATATTACATCTCATAGACAGAAACCGTTCTTTACTTCAGGTCCTACTTCTCACAGCGTCCCTCGCCGCCCGAGGCTTTCCCAGAATAACCCCTCAGCTGTTCTCGGATGACGACGGCGGCGGCGGCGGCGGCGGCGTTCCGCACGTGCACAAGGGGCGAGTTACCATACCAAGCCATACCTTCGTGGGTGACGGTGCAGTAGGAGTCGCTGACGTCGTCGTCCGGCGTTTGCAGCCGCTCCGCGCACAAGATGAAGACCCGCAGCATGGCTCCGCCGCCGCGCAGCTGAGTGTGGTCCTACTGCGGCCCGGGCATCCAAGAGAGAGAGAGAGAGAGAGAGAGAGAGAGAAAGAGAGAGAGAGAGAGAGAGAGAGAGAGAGAGAGAGAGAGAGAGAGAGAGAGAGAGAGACTAAGTGAATAAGGACTGAGACAGCGACTGGCGGAGCTGCAGCGCTCAGCTGTCTCGGTCAAACACCCCACCCACCCCTCCACCCCTCCACCACATCCCTCGCTCTCTCTCTCTCTCACAGCATAGGCACAGTGCACCGGCTGACTCATGCACGCACACACACACACACACACACACACACACACACACACACACACACACACACACACACAGACACACACATACACACAGTCCCTTCAATCACAGCAGGCTTAAAGGGCCACTAACACACATACTTGCATTTCTATCCTTGTGGGACCTTTCCGTTGACGTAACGCGTCGCCCAGTTCCGTTCGTTTCTGTTCCTCCTGACGAGAATCGACTTGCTCTTTCACTTCACGCACATTTATCACATTTATCACATTTATCAGATTTATCAGATTTACTGAACCGTAACATTCAGCATGAACTGAACAACAGCCTGACCTTTGACCTGACCTCCAGTTCTGTGTCCCCACGGTGACATGACAATGTTAAGGTCCCCAAAAGTAGCCAAGAACAAGTATGAATGTGGGTGTGGTGGTGGTGATGGGGGGAGGGGGGGGGGGTCATCTTTTTAAAACTGGCGTCGTACTTTTCGGAAAACACTCCGACTCCGTCTCTGGAAACGAGGGTGAAGACAACTTTCTGAAAATGCTCCAACGCCATTTTCGGTAGTGGAAATGGGGAGCGAGAACTTTTGAAAATGACTTCTAAAGGTGGAACCTTTTAAAAAAAATGGGGGGAAAACAAAATGCTCCGTCACCCTTTCCATGGAAATGGGGGGGGGAAAATGCAACTTTTTGAAAATGTTCTGATTTTGTCTCATGGAAATTGGGAAAACGCTACTTTTTGAAAATGGCTCCCAAGGTGGAACTTTAAAAAAAAAATGCTCTGAATCCATCTCTGTGTGACCGGGGGTGAACGTAACTTTTTAAAAATGCTTCAACACCGTCAAAATTTCAAAAAAATTTTGGTTGGTTAATACTTCTGAGGTGGAACTTTTCAAAAAATCTTTTGACTTTGCCTTCATGGAAATATGTGACTCTATAAACACAAATTCTTCGAAAATCTCTGTGGAAAATGGGGGAAAAACACAAGTTTTTGAAAACAACTTTTCAAAAAAATTATTTTCATGACTCATTCTCCATGGAAGCAAGGGGGGAAATGCAACTTTTTGAAAAAAAAAAAATGCCTCAATACCATCTCCATAGAAACAGGGAAAACCCAACTTTTTGAAAACTACTTTTAAGTTGGAACTTTTTCAAAGAGCTCGTCTCCATGGAAACGGGGGGGGGGGGGGGGGGGGGTCAGCAGAAGAGCACCGGCAGCCACATTCTTGTTTCGCCTCTCGTGTTGGTTTAAGATGGTAAAGTTTGGATTGTCGATCGTTTGCAAGCATGGTTGACCCGACACTAAAGCCCACTGTGTGTGTGTGTGTGTGTGTGTGTGTGTGTGTGTGTGTGTGTGCGTGTGTGTGTGTGTGTGTGTGTAAAACTGTGAAAATCAGTTTGGTCCCCTGAAACTGAACGTTTTAGTTCCTGTTTCAGCAGAAGAAAATACCCTCCTCACCACAGCTTCTGTCTTTCCATCAGTTCTTCTGGAAGGTTCCAACCAGTCCGGGGTCGGCTTTGAAGTTGGCGAGGCATGGATCAACACCACGGTTACCACGGTAACCGTGTCAGGAAACAAACACGTGGAGATTCTTTTAATTGACGTGAACCAATAATAGGTTTTGGGGTCATCTGGTGTCCAATTCCACATCTGTCCGTACGAACGTTGTCGTTTATGTTATACGTATTATACTACGTATTGTTCTTTTCTTTCAATACAGAAACGAGCAACAGCGCCGACTAGTGGCCGACCTGATGGGGACGTCTCCAGGGTGGCCAGGAATCCGCAGACGTTTGCTGGTGGTTCTGTCTGGACGGAACATCTGGAACATCATGTCTCGTAACTGTGGAGGGAGTGTCTTTGTGGCGTTTCTTGAAATTCTAGTGATTTTCCCAAAAAGTTTTATTTAAATTTTGTGTTTTCTGAAATTTCTGTTCTTTTTTTATACAGTAGCATTTTTTAATTTTGTAGTGTTTCTTGAAAGTCTAGTGATTTGCAGATTTTTTAAATAAAATTTGTAGTGAAATTTCTGGTATTTTAATTTGTTGTATTTTGGAATTTTGTAGCATTTCTGGAAATTCTAGTGATTTTCCTAAAAAAAAAAAATTATTTACATTTTGTGTTTTCTGAAATTTTTGGTGTTTTTTTTAATATATAATAGCATTTTCAAATTTTCTCGTGTTTCTTGAAATTCTAGTGATTTGCAGATTTTTTTTTAACATTTTCTAGTGTTTTCTGAAATTTCTGGAGTTTCACTTTGTTGTATTTTTGAATTTAGTGGCGTTTCTCTCAATTCTAGTGATTTTTAATTTTTAATTTTGTAGTGTTTCTCAAAATTCTAATGATTTGTAGATTTTTTTAATTTGGTAGTGTTTCTGAAATTTCTGCTGTTTTATTTTCATAATTTTGGTAAAATTTTTGGCTTTTGTAGTTTCTTGAAATTCTACTATCAAAGCATTTTGCATTTAATTTGTTGTGTTTTCTGAAATTTGTGGTGTTTTTTTTTATTTTGCTGTATGAATATTTTTTATTTGGTAGCATTTTTAAAAATGTTCTACTGTTTCTTGAAATTCTGGTGATTTGCAGATTTTTAAAAAAAATGTTGTAATGTTTTATGAATGTTGTATTTTTGATTATGTTTTTTTAACTTTGTCGTGATTTTTCAAATTTGTGTTTTTTTTTTTTTTAAATGTTGCTGTATTTAAATTTTTGGGGGTTCGTGTTTCTTGAAATTGAAAAAACATTAAGTTGTTCCTCCAAACGAGTGAGAAAAAGAGAGCAATGCCTTGCTGGAGAGGAGAAGGTGCGATACCGGTGGCAGGAGAGGCCCAGAGCGCCATCTGGTGGAGAACGGATGCAGCGAGCCGGCAGGTTGCTGAGTCAGCGTTCTCTGAGCAGGAGCTGCTCGTGCACTTCCATGCAGAACTCCGGCGTCATCTCCTCTTCCTCTTCCTCCTCTTCCTCCTCTGCTGTCTCCCTTCCAGGCTGGTGAAACACAAACACACTCACACACACCCACACACACACACACACACACACACTCCACTGCTCACCTCAGCGTCCTTATTAACCAATCAGCAGCGAGCAGGCAGAACCACAGACGCCTCTCCACACAGACGACCCGTGTGTTGCTTTTTACAAAATAAATTAAATGAAATTCGTTCTAATAAACTTTTACACATTTCAAACATCTTTAACAAACCAAAAATGTGTCTTTTAATCCTTTTTTTAAACGCTTATAACTCTTTATTTATCTAACTATTTATTATGGGCATGTATTTTTTCACTGGTTTACATATCTATCTATCTATCTATCTATCTATCTATCTATCTATCTATCTATCTATCTATCTATCTATCTATCTATCCTGTTGTGTTCAATGACTTTTGGAGTGTTTTGTTTATTTTTGCAATATTTTCAGAATTTTGTAGTTTTTTACTCATTTTATTTTGTTCTTTGATTTATTTATTACTTTTGTAGTTTTGTTTTCTAATTTATTTTATTTTGTAGTGTTCCCTGAATTTTCTATTTTTTTAAACTTTGTAATGTTGTCTGAATTTCTGCATTTTTTGTATTTATTTATTTTATTTTGTAGTGTTGACTGAATTTTCTATTTTTTTAAACTTTGTAATGTCTGAATTTTTGCATTCTTTGTATTTATTCATTTTATTTTGTAGTGTTGACTGAATTTTCTATTTTTTTTAAACTTTGTATTGTTGTCTGAATTTTGGTATTTTTTGTATTTATTTATTTTATTTTGTCGTGTTCATTGAATTTTCAATTTTTTCTTAACTTTTTAATATTTTCAGAATTTAGTAGTTTTTTCTATATTTTATTTTGCAGTGTTCACTGAATTTTCAATTTTTTTTAACTTTGTAACGTTTTCTGAATTTTTGTATTTTTTGTATTTATTTATTTTATTTTGTAGCGATTAGTGCTTTTGCTGTGTCGTGCACTTCGAGGCCACCATATAAAAAAACAGTACAGTATTTTTATATCATCCTTTCAAACCTGTAACTCTCGTACTGGGACTATGATGTGTACTTCTTATTTAAGGTAGGCGGCGCTGTGCGACAACCAACTGTGTCCAGCAGATGGCGACAACGTGTCACACAACTCATAACAACACACCGTCAGTGACAAACACTCAATAGGAAGTACTTCCTGCACTCGGCTTGTCTGCTTTATACTTTCATACGTCACTAATGTCGCCAGCAGCCGGAGTGAATAATTAATTATAGATTTAATATTAATTATAATAATTAATTATATCTTATTTAATTGTATTTCACATGTTTACATCCAAATATCCAAATAAAATGATCATTATTATCGTTGTTGTTATTATTTTTACTATTATTAGTAGTAGTAGTAGTAGTGGCGCTGAGCGCGTCAGCGGGTGTGGTCCGGCGCATGCGCAGGAAACACGCGCCCTGAGCTCCGTCAGTGTTCGGGGGAAAGTCCGATGAGAGCCGAAGCAGCGAGCAGCCGCCAGCCCGGAGCGACTCGACCCGGCGGCAGCATCGCCTCCGAACTACCGACGGTACGTGGAGCTCCCGGTGTGTGTGTGTGTGTGTGTGTGTGTGTGTGTGTGTGTGTGTGTGTGTGTGTGTGTTTGTGAGTGTGTGAGTCGGCGCTGCGTGTCTCCGTGTTTTGTTTAGTTTTTTTTGCGACTTAGAATTAAGTTTCGCTTCAGTGGAAGTCGCTGTGAAACGTGTGCAAGTTCCGCCGATCGATTTCAAAATAAAAGCTCCAATCACAGCGAAATGAATCCTTGAGGACTGATTTATTTATGCAAAAAAAAAGACCTGTTAAAAGATCATTAAAATCGTGCGTCGATGAAATTAGACTATTGTTTTCAAAATGATAAAGTCAAACTTATATTTTTACAGTGTGATGTTGCATTTCAAAATAAAATCCATTTGAAAATGTGAATATAAACAAACACTTTCTTATTTCAAGTATGATTAACTCACTAAAACAACTTTGAAAATCATATGGTCAAAAATATAAATATAAATAAAGTTTGACTTAGTTATTTATATTCATAATTAGTTGGGCATTATTTATTTAATTACTTATTTTTGGCTTTGCTTTGTCGCTATTGTGTTTTTATTTAATTTTGTTATTGTTTTGAATAATCAAATGTGTGCCCACATGTCTGAAATAAACTTTCATTCAATTAAAACAAAGAAAAAACTCAATTTTCAACCTTGATAAATAGGTTTTAGCGCTTTTATAAAAAAAATTCCCAAGCATTCTTGGCAAAATGATTGGAGCTTTTATTTTGAAATGAGTTGGCGGAAGTAGTACACCGCAGAGACCGCGATTGATGAGCGCAGGAAGCTGCACGGCAGGCTCGCTTGGTTTTGTTTTTCAAACTTCGAGCTGGCTTTGTTTTTGTGTTTTTTCTTCAGTTTGGGGGGATTTGAGTGTAGTTTAATTCATGAAAGCAAGTCGTTGTGAAACCGGAAGCAACATGCAAAGACTTGTGGGGGTGATCGTGAGGCCGAGACCCTGCGGGGGAGAAGAGATCCAGGCCACATGTTGTGCTGCAGATTCATGAAAAACGCATTATGCTTTTGTTTACATACGGAAACCGACACTCTGCTAATAAACCCTAAATATGGGAGTGATTGTTTTCCCCAACTAGTCTTTTTAGATGATGATTCTAATTAATAATAAGAGAAAATACTAGAAAATACAAAAAGCAATACTACAAAATAGAGAAAACTAGTTGGGAGTTTGTTATTTACAACAGCAAGAATGTTATCTGCAGCCACTGCAAATTCTTGTTGTTGTATTTATCTATAATAGTATTTTTAATAAAGAAAGATAATTATTAAATATTGGAGAAGGGGTAGGATTTGATAAGTTTGCTTGTTTCTACCCATTTTCAGGCGAGTTAATCAGATATATTGAGATATGTATGTGTGGGTCGAACTAAATATAGATTATATATATATTTTTATATAAACTATATTTACCACAAGATATTTATTTATTCATTAACATCAGATCGTGTATATATTTATGGATGTATGCGATTGCACAAAATGTATTAAATGTCACATGCCTGAAATGGGGTAAAAAAATAAAACAATACACAGGAAGCAAAGGAGTTGTTTTGAAAACGATCCTCCTGCTTCCTGCACTGAAGGACATGAGAAGACAAGACAGGATTTCTCTCACCGAGCCCCTTTAGCATGTAGCATGTAGCATGTAGCATAGCTCGAAGGAAAGGGTCCGTTTATGTGAAACACCTGCAGCAGACTGTTGTTGAGGAGTGACTGTGTCCTTGAGATAAGAACGACGGGAACGAGTCTCCCTCTATCGCTTCTTCTGGTGAAACCACACACACACACACACACACACACACACACATAGAGTTTCACCACACTTCCAGTGAAAGTCAACAGATAAGCAGTTCCGAGGGACGAACCCGTTCTCGTTCTACTGCTGAAACACTGGAAACAGTTGAAGCAGAGATTCGGGTCGTTTCAGAAACGACCTGCAGAGTTGCTGAATCTTTTTTTTTAGTTTCACTCCCACCGGTTGTGGCGCGTCGTGAAAGTTTCACAATGTGTTCCTCCGCCTCATTTGCATAAAGTCTCCTGCGTCTCACGTAGAAATATGACTTGGTTGCTGTTTCACTGTCCTTCTCTTTTGTTGTTTTATCTGCTTCTGTTCATTCGTTCCACCGAAGACTATAAAGAAATACTGAAATGACCGTCTGTCTTGACAGGAAGCACGATACCATGACGACGATCCAGACGTTGGAGATCATCTCCCTGAGAAGCAGAAGACTGTCGTCCCTCAACAACTCTCGTCGTTCAACTTTGTAGCTCACTATTAGACTGTTGTTCCTTCTCCCCGCGCCACACCCTCGCCGGGAGGTCGTTTCTCGACGAGCGCTAATGCAGATCCCCGATGCGCTAGCTGTGGCCGACTGAGCCATGGCTTCGACGGCGAACTTCAACACACCTCAGTACAAAACTGCCTCAGTGGCCTTCAGCTTTGCTTGACCAAACGTATCTCTGGCGCCATGTCAAACGATCTGTATGATCCCTTCAGTCTCACGACTGCGCAAGCTGACGGTGGCCCCAAAACGACGCCTGCTCACCTCGGACCCGGGTCCAGCTACGGCTCTTCTGTAGCCGCCTCCAGTTCTTGGCTAACGTCCCCAACGGCACTGCCGCAGCCGGCGAGCCGCGAGCCGGAACGCGCCAGAGCCGTGATGAGCGAGAGCGTCGGGTGGCCAGCGGGTCTTCACGTGGGCCGAGTCGGCGGGGAGGCGGGAAGCCAAACTTCAGGAGAGGACAGTGTCGCCATGCGAGATGAAGCGGTTCTTCCCACAAGTGCGGGGATGAACTCCGGTTCAATGCCGTCACTCTCGCAGGGACTGACGTACCCCGTTGCAGAAAGCGGCAATAGCAACTCGCACTGGCTGCCAAACTATAGCATATCCACTGAGTTCCTATCCATTTATTCATCGTCTGCTTCATCGAGCTGTCCAAGCGGCGTGTTCAATACCTCCAGTCAACAACAATCAACTATGCAAAACATTCCCTGCTTTGAGGATCGTCAGCCCTCACCTGCCAAACTCGCTGACCCCAGTCGCCCAAAGTGCAGTTTACAGTCTGCTGCAATGGTCCTTAAGAACCTTGGGCTTGACAAAGATGACCTAGAGGAGCTCATATCTTATCCCGAAGAACAGACGACCCCCAAGAACTTGCCCTTCATCTTGAATCAAATCCTTAGGCGGAAGGCCAAGAGAGCTCCGACCACAGCTCGGCCCGTGTACCCCATTGAGCCCGGACCCAACACCAGTGTGAGTGGAGTGGACCGACCGAGTCATTCCGGAGGGGCAGGTGTGCACCTTGACGAGACGCCATCAGTGCCTCCCCAACCAAGTGAAGTGACTTATTATGGATGCAGTGGAAGTGTTGAGGTTGACATTGGACGGGCCAGTGGCGGTGGAACGAACGGTGGTGGTAGTGCGGTTATGTTGCGGCTAGACAATAACGGCCAAACTCAAGAGCCACTGCACAAAAGTACAACGGGGATGGACTTCAGTGGGGTGGTTTCCTCTCATGGTCAGGGAGGTTCTGTTTGCAGTCCCAGCTCTGCGGCAGCTCCGAGCAGTGACGCTCAGACTTCTCACTCGACTTTAAGAACTTTGTTACTGGCAAGTGAAGACGCCGTCTCGTCACCTCAACATCCCAAGTCCGATTTCGCCAAACCCCCGACTGTGAAAAAATCTCAGCCAGCTCTCCTGTCAAGGACAAACACCCAAGAATCCTGCACACCTGTATGTGGTATACCTTCTGGAAAACGAGGCATTGTAGTCTTTGATAGTCTTAAGAATCCGAGTCAAACACAAAGACGAGGGTTGACCGAGCAGATGAAAGCACAGGAGATCCAGGAACCACCAAAGCATCAGCCCTTGCCTTCAGTCACCTCACAAGTGACAGATCTGTCGCCTCCCGAGGGTCAGTCAGTGTTTATTTCTTGTCCTGTGATTGGTCCTCCAGCTCGGCCGGTGTCAGGTCCAGTGGAAACTCCCCTCGTACCTCCGCAGCCTTCCCAAAGCCAGCCGTCGGTCAAGGGCAGCGTGGCCAAGGATCCAGCGAAGTCGGATGTACAGCCTGTCTCTTTTGTTATCGCCAAAGCAAAAACGGCCCCACATACCTGTTCCCTTTGTAACAAAGGGTTTTCTCACGTGCGGGTGAGTTAAAAACTGCACTCTTTATGAGTGTTTCTCTGTGCGCACAATATATAAGACATGGCAGAGTCTTGAATTGGTGATGACCAGATTAAACATTCTTGTCCATAATTTCAATAGAACATTTAATTTCACTTGAACTGCCCAAGCTGACTCCAGTTTAAACATTTTATTCCAGGATGGGTAAAGACCAAAGTGTAATATTTATCACGGGGTAGACCAGCACCTCCTCCTGGGGATTTCTGTCTTTTTAGGTTGGGTCATTCGTCCTGCTACACATTTCTGAATAAGATCTTTGAGTTGTCAGGCAAAGATGGATACCAATGATGTTACCACACCAAAAAGTCCTCCATTTAACCGATTGAAGACATTTGAGGGTTGTAAGATGCATGGGATCTTTGAAGTTACTTAATCACAGTCGAGTCTTAGAAGCTGGTATCTTTACTTTGCCTCGTCTGAATATTTGTTTGTTGTTGTGGCTACTAGGATTGGCTCGCCCACCAGAAAACCTGCCTCCACCGAGAAAACCCCAAATCCATCCAGAAAAGGTGAATGGTTTCTCGTATATGGGGTCATGACGCGATACATTCTGGGCAGATAAACGATGTTTCGTGACCCTTTTCTAGGTTTTGTTTGTTCTTTATGTGCCTAAATGTTTTCTTTTTCTTGTTTAGTGCTCCAGCTAAAGACGTCGAGCCATCCCCTGCGACTTCCGGCCAGACTCCGAAGCCCTGCGGTCAGAAAGCCGACCGCAAAAGCCGCTCCCGTTCTGGTTCGGGCAGCCCCCGCTGCCACCCCCCCTCCGAGGGCAGGAAGACGAAGCGCAGCAGCTCGTCCCGTTCGAAAAGCCCCGGTCGCAGGCGCCGCAGCTCGGAGGGTAGAAGGTACAAACGCAGGAGCCGATCACGATCGCCGTACAGCTCCAGAGGCGCTCACAGGTTTGTGAAGGGATTATTCGACGACGCCATACTGTGTGTTCGACCGGACTTCCAGTTTTTTAAATGAATCTGTACATTCTCGGAGCTTTTAACTTCCACTGTCCATTCCCTACTTAGGTCCCGATCGCGTTCTCGCTCTCCGTGGTACAGCCGACACGTCTCTTCGCGACGTCGATCGCGTTCAAGTAGCCGAGAAAGACGAATGCGATCGAGGAAAAGGGAGGACAGACGACCCACGTATATAAGCAGAGGTGTAAGACGATCCCCGCCGAAGAAGAGTCGCGAACGACGATCCTCGTCAAGCAGCAGCGATAGACGACTGGCGTCTCAAAGGAGAGGAGAAAGACGATCCCCGCCGAAGAAGAGTTGTGAACGACGGTCCTCGTCAATCAGCAGCGATGGGAGACAACGAGCGTCTCAAAGGAGAGGAGAAAGACGATCCCCGCCGAAGAAGAGTTGTGAACGACGGTCCTCGTCAATCAGCAGCGATGGGAGACAACGAGCGTCTCAAAGGAGAGGAGAAAGACGATCCCCGCCGAAGAAGAGTTGTGAACGACGATCCTCGTCAAACAGCAGCGACGGGAGACAACGAGCGTCTCAAAAGAGAGGAGAAAGACGATCCCCGCCGAAGAAGAGTTGTGAACGACAGTCCTCGTCAATCAGCAGCGATGGGAGACAACGAGCGTCTCAAAGGAGAGGAGAAAGACGATCCCCACTGAAGAAGAATCGCGAACAACGGTCCTCGTCAAGCAGCAGCGATGAGAGGCAGTCGTCACTGAGAAAGAGCTTCAAACGGCGAACGTCCCCTCCAACAACGAGATCGCTCTCCGCAGAGAGGCTGACTAAGAAGCTGCTGAAAGTACCAGGTTAGAAATGTCTTTTTTTTTACCTTGACAATTAGGGTTAGGGTTTGGGGTTTAGGGTTAGGGGATAGGTTTAGGTTTAGGGTTAGGGTTAGGGGTTAGGTTTAGGGGTTAGGTTTAAGTTTAGGGTTAGGGTTTAGGGTTAGGTTTAGGGTTAAGGTTTCGGGTTAGGGTTAAGGTTTTGGGTTAGGTTTAGGGTTAGGTTTAGGGTTAAGGTTTCGGGTTAGGGTTAGGGTTAAGGTTTAGGGTTAAGGTTTCGGGTTAGGGTTAAGGTTTCGGGTTAGGGTTAGGGTTAGGGTTAGGGTTAGGGTTAGGGTTAGGGTTAACTTGAACCCTTTTCAAAAAGTTACTAATCCAGACTGGGAATTTCCAGGCCGGACCAGAGGAGCTTGAGCCTTTGTTTACGTGTCTCACGTGAAAACGCAAACCTTTCGTTGCATTCCAGGGGACCGTTTACACGACAACGCTGCTCGGAGCCACTGAAAACGGAACTTTTTGAAAACACTTGGACACTGTCCGTGTCCATGGCCAAAACGCTGCTACTTGCGCACTGTCGCCATAGTAACTAGTTGTTGTTTGCACATGCCCAGTGTCTGGACAATAAGAATGTCTCCTCTGTGGTGTCGTGACATGTTCTCCTGGACTTTTGGGAGTTTTATTTTGACAGTCTCTGTAATAACAGCCCAACTTGGTCATCTGTCCACTAGAATGTCTGTGTACTCCCATTGTTACTGTTTATAACGTATTGTTGTCTGTACACACGCGTGTGTGTGTGTGTGTGTGTGGCTTTGATACAGAAACAACCAATAGCATGCACTAGTGGCCGGAGTGGGTACTGCAACATTCTCAGTGTTTCTGCCTCGAAATCTCAAAACTTCTGTGAAACACATAAGGGAAAAAAAAAATGATGCGTTTTCACTTGAAAAGCCACGGAAATGGATCCTTGGTAACCCGCTCACCTTGCCTCTCGTTTGCATTTTCCGTCTCTTTAGCCGTCCAGTCGTTGTCGGGTCAGTGTGACGTGAAGACCGTGGTCGCAAGTCTCGTCCCTGCCTTACTGGCCGCCATCACCAAGGAGATGGCGGCCACATTGCCGGCGGCCTTCGCCGCCTCGCCGTCCTTCGCCGCCTCGCCGTCCTCGTCTTCCAGGGAATCCACCGCTCAGCTGTCGAATGTGAAAACGCAACGTCAGCAGAGTGAGAACAGCGTCTCCTCGAAGCCGAAGGTTGGTCTGTGTGGATTGCGAATAGAATTCAAGCGGAACTCCCCTAATCCTCCAGACGAACCCACAATTCGTAGCACCTGTAGGTTTAAGGACTTCCAATGAGGCCTACTAAATTGAGACATGATATTTTCCTTGTTCGTTTTCATCCCTCGCTCAGCTTCAACAGCCCGATAGTGCCTTGATTTGAAATTCCCCATGAATGATTAAAAAAAATAGAAAACAGTCTCTTTTTTATATATTAGATGGAATTTCTAACCTTTTTCTTGAGTGACCCCTCCCCCATCACATTCCGTCCTAGAAGAATTAATTAAGATTAAGATTAATGTTCCGCTTTAGCCATTTTTTCTTCCCGTCGTTTAATTTGCTTGTGTATACTGCTTTATTTAGAAGATCTATAAAAAAAGACTTCAACCCCACATGAACCTTTACGATATGTTCCGATAATAAAATGTGATAACGAACCACTCGTTTCGAGGTTCGGTAGGTTTGGTGCTCGGTAGAGCTACTTCACTGAGGGACAGACTTACCAGACAGTAAATCGTATTGTTCTATTTCCTCAGACTGCTCAGTCTTCACCACCAACCATGCTGAAGCTGGGAGGGATTTGCGAAAGTCTCTCTCGCAGTGATGTGATCGCCTCCATGGAGGCCTTCGGGAAAACCAAGTCGGTGTTATTGTTCCGGTCTAAAGAGCAGGTAAGTACAATTATACCCCAAATACATTGCTGATATTTTATACTTGGTGTTACAAAAAAAAATATGGATAAGCTACGTTTGCGTTTGAACATGTAGGCAAGCGTGTGTTTCGAGAAGGTGGAAGACGCCGAGAAACTGAGGAGCATCAAGAGCTTCGACATCAAGGGAACACCCGTCAGCGTTGTCAGCGAGGAGGTACCGAGGATTTCCCTTCTGTACCCAGTACTGAAAAGACTGGGAGTGTTTGATAAGAGAAACTGGGTTTTTAGGGATATCTGACGCCAAACGGGACCAAAATTGACCTTCTGGTTTTGTCCCTCGCTCGCGAGACTTTGAACCAAAATCTTTTTACTCCAAGGCCTAATCTTTGCCTGCTCCCTTTTAACTGATGGCCTCTCAAAATCTTTACCAAGATCTTTGGTATCGCGAAGAGTGTCGTGGATTTTTGATGGATAGCAGTCCAGGGCCAAGTGCGACATCAGAAATCTTCCACGAGCATTTGTCAATAATTCTCTAACTATACTCAGCTATTCTACAAAGCAAAGAAAACAGGCGGCTGGGAGACGAGATCTGGATGCAAACAGAGTTTTATAGCTAAAACCCGGAGCCCAGGTCGACCGATGGACACAAAGTCTGTGCTTCTTGGTTCAGGCGTTAAATACACATCTTCAGGGTCGTCCCCCTCCCATCAGACTCATCCCCTTTTCTTCTTGATCATTCCTCGTTAACTCTTATTAGTGTTAATCTGTTCCATCATATGTTCTAATGGAGGTTCGCCTTCTGGTTTTACTTGGCTGTACTGAGACACAGTTATAATTAACTTCTGGCCCTTCCGTGGCCTGATTGATCTCTTGTCCTTCCACGGCTAATTTGAGACACAGTTATAATTGTTCGAGCTAGCTTTCTTTTTTTTTTAAACATTTATAATCTTGTTACATTGTTGTGGTTCAATCGTCATGCAGAGTATATTTGATTGCACGGGCACTCATAATGGTGTTACAGAAAAGGATAATTATTCAACAAGAGACTCATTTTGAAGGACTGGAAGTCAAGTAGACTTTTTGCAATCACAATGGGAAGATTTCAATTTAAAAGGACTGGTTCTATAGTAAAGTTTCTTGCAGTTTGGGAGCCATTTCTCACTATTCTGGTTGGAAGTTGAGGATGATTGGAATTGAACACTTGTACTTGTACCATTGCATTTATCTTCTAATGTCCAGTGGTTTAACCAGACATGTCTGAGTCTTTTGTTTTTGTTTTATATTGTTCTTAGTTTTTTGCTTGTTTTTGTCAATATGAAAATATTGTAAAAAAAAACAAAAACTCACTAGATTAATCTTTACAGGTGACTGCTCCTAATAAGCCTCCGACAACTTCTGCAAAGGAAGAGCAGAAGTTGTCTGTTCAGCTGTAAGCTCCTTTTTTTTCAAGGTTAAAACATTAAAGGTCTTTCACACACTTCCTGTTTTTCACCACTCAACTCTGATTTCACAGGAAGTCCAGCGCCTCCATCCCTCCAGTCGCTCAAACTACTGTTGAACTCTCTACACCTTCAACTTCAACGGATGAATCAAAAGAATGGAAACGGGTAAAAGTGCCCAACCTGGCTCTGGAAGGAAGCGTGGAACCGACTTCAAGAAGATTATTCCAAACTGCTGCGTCCACTTCGGCGAAGGAGCCTGACGGCACATCGACGATGTCCAAGAGTCGAGGACCGGAGCCCGAGGTCGACGACGCCCAACAGAAGCCGTCGTCTAACAGGTGTGAAACAAGCGGTGAGCAGGAAGTGTCGTCACTGGAGGAGACCGGGAAGGTGTTTGACACGCAAGAGGATTCCACTTCTGGAAAACAGCCGCCAGCACTTGTCGTGCTGAAAGAGGATGGGAACGTTGAGCCAGCGGTGTTGGGGAATGGGGAAATGGGCCAAGATGCAAAGTCAACCAGAACAGTGGAGATCATGGTAACAGAACCCCTTAAGGATGTACCCCAGAATCCACCTGCCCCCATCAAGGATTCATCACCGATCCAGTGTCCAGAGACCACAGCAACCGAACCCCTTAAGGATGTACCCCAGAGGCCACCAACCCCCATCAAGGACTCATCGCCAATCCAGTGTCCAGAATCCACCGCATCAGTACCAGAAACCACAGCAACCGAACCCCTTAGTGATGTACCCCAGAGGCCACCAACCCCCGTCAATGACTCATCACTGATCCAATGTCCAGAATCCACCACATCAGTACCAGAGACCACAGCAACTGAATCCCTTAATGATGTACCCCAGAGGCCACCAACCCCTATCAAGGGCTCATCACCGATCCAGTGTCCAGAATCCACTGCATCAGTACCAGAAACCACAGCAACCGAACCCCTTAGTGATGTACCCCAGAGGCCACCAACCCCCGTCAATGACTCATCACTGATCCAGTGTCCAGAGACCACAGCAACCGTACTCCTTAATGATGTAGTCCAGAGGCCACCAACCCCCATCAGTGATTCCTCACTGATCCAGTGTCCAGAATCCACCACATCAGTACCAGAGACCACAGCAACTGAATCCCTTAATGATGTACCCCAGAGGCCACCAAGCCCTATCAAGGGCTCATCACCGATCCAGTGTCCAGAATCCACTGCATCAGTACCAGAACCCACAGCAACTAAACCCCTTAATGATGAAGCCCAGAGGCCACCAACCCCTATCACGGACTCATCACTGATCCAGTGCCAAGAGACCACAGCAACTGAATCCCTTAATGATGTAGTCCAGAGGCCACCAACCCCCATCATAGACTCGTCACCGATCCAGTGTCCAGAATCCACCGCATCAGTACCAGAGACCACAGCAACAGAACCCCTTAGTGATGTTCCCCAGAGGCCACGAACCCCCGTCAATGACTCATCACTGATCCAGTGTCCAGAATCCACCACATCAGTACCAGAGACCACAGCAACAGAACCCCTTAATGACGTACCCCAGAGGCCACCATCCCCCATCAAGGACTCCTCACTGATCCAGTGTCGGGAGTCCAAAGACCCTACAGACACGACAGGGAGCTCAGCTGAAGTGACCATGGAGCCAAAAGAGACCATTGAAGACATGCAGACCGAATCAGAGAAAAAAGGTACATCAGAAGATTTTTTAAGATCCAAGTTTTTGGGGGGGAAACTGCAGGTTGGAAATGAGTGGAAATGTCTTCCTGGATTGGTTTATTGTCTGCGCAGAAGTTAGACCTTTCATGGGAAGTATAATTTAAAGAATGTCTCAGGTAGAGCAACTTTAATTCACTTCAGGAATGAAATTACCATTCATCCTAAATACTTCTCCTCCCCTGAAAGATCCAGTCGCTGTGGCAGAGATACACGAGGAGACAGTTTTCGAAGCTGCCAACGATGTTTCGGCAGCATCAACCGAAGTCGAGTCAACAGCGACGGCAACCGGCAAACAGCAGCCAGCTGCAGGGACGTCTTCCTCCTGGACCTTTGGGGACAATGTTCATAAGTACCTGAAAGCCAACGACATTGGTGAGTAATATCGTTACTAGTAATGGCATTACTCAACATGTCCAAGAAGTTTATTCTCACGAAATTCTGATTCTCCTTCAGAGGGCCTGAGTCTGAGCAAAACCTTCCCCCACCACGTAAGTTTCCTCCAATCATTTGGAGCGGGTCCTACAATTTGAGCATATTGATAATAACATCAAAGAGTCAAAACCATTTATTGAGTAGTTTTTTTAATGAAATGTCACACATTTAAGTTGAGTTCTGTTCAGTCTAAACATTTATTATCTTTTCGTTATATACAGGCGTATACGAGTGATCACGTGATGATCTTCCTAACCGGCCTGCCGCAGTATCCCATGTTCCTTTACACTGAGGAGGATGTTGTTAATGTTCTGAAGAGCTTTGGATTCAAGTATCGGCATCACTACATCTACATTATCCCCCAGACCAACATGGTAGGTTGGAAACACGACTGGGTTCATCGATTCGATTCTGCATTTTGTTGATTTCTCTCAATATTACTGTTTATATCCGGGGATTAAATTGAAGTTTGGTCAGGTGGCCTGTAGAGGTCAGTCTTGACCGACTCTGGCACACGCTGGTTCGAATCCCATTGCAGTGCTGATCGCTGTGAAAGGGAACCGCTGAATGTGCACATTTGCTTTAGCCCCCCCCGCTTACACCACAAAGTGAAAATGCATCGTTTTTGTTTGTAGTTTTTACATTCTGAAAATTAGGTCCGTTTCCATGGCAATGGCGGATATAACATAACGTAGCATAGCAAAACATAGCATAATGTAGCATAACGTCACGTTGCGTTACATGTTATATATTGTTACGTATGTTATATTTTACATCATATGTTATGTTATATTTTACATTACACATTGCTACATGTTATATTACATGTATGTCACATAACATGTTATCTTACATGTATGTCACATAACATGTTATATTTTACATTACATATTGTTACATGTTATATTACATGTATGTCACATATTGTGTTTTACGTTTTACGTTACATGTTATATATTGTTGCGTATGTTATACATTATGTTACATGTTATATTTTACATTACATGTTATGTTATATTTTACATTGCATATTGTTACAGGTTATATTACATGTATGTCACATATTGAGTTTTACTTTACATGTTATATATTGTTACGTACTTTATACATTCTGTTACATGTTCTGTTCTATTTTACATTACATATTGTTACATGTTATATTACATGTATGTCACATATTGTATTTTATGTATTCCATTACATATTGTTACATGTTATACTACATGTATGTCACATAGCATGTTGTATTTTACATTAGATGTCATGTTATATTTTACATTACGTATTGCTACATGTTATACGACATGTATGTCACATAGCATGTTGTATTTTACATTAGATGTCATGTTATATTTTACATTACGTATTGCTGCATGTTATACGACATGTATGTCACATATGTTTTGCGTGACACGTGTTGTTGTGCCTCCCAGGCCTTTGCCCTCATGCCAGGTTCACGTTCGGTGAATAAAATCTTGTCAGCGTCGTCGAAACAAGGAGTTTATCTCAACGAACATAAACTCTGCGTGAAAATCTTGAACTTGCTCGATTCCACGTTGCCGGTAAGCTTGAAACCTTTGTCGAAATTTGGTCTTCCTCTTTTCCTGAACATAGTTTTGTCTTAACAGCCAGTAATATTATTTTAAGGATTCTTGGGGGGGGTGGGGGGGGGGGGGGGGGGGACTTATCCTGTAACACTGTATTTAATATATGAACAAAAAGGGAACAATCCAAAGTGACCGGACTCGTCGATCTCACCTGCTTCACCTCCGGTTTTTTTGTTTTTTCAGACGAATCCGTTTGACTTTTATCAATTTTTGGCGAAACGCATTGGTTGTGTAAGTATCACACACACACACACACACACACATACAGTAGGCCCCCCCCCCGGGTTTAAATGATCCCTTGCGGTTGCTTGCAGTGGACCGTGGGCATCAGGCTGCACACCGTCTACGTCGAAAACATCTCACCATGGGAGAGCGGCAAACTCCGGGAGTTTGTGAGAGCACACGAACGCATCGTGAACTTCCTGCCGCTTCTCAACCAGGTATGGACGCACAGTACACGTGTGGAAGTACTTGTACGTCTCATCAACGGTGTGTGTGTGTGTGTGTGTGTGTGTGGGTTCCAGGTTTTCATTCAGTTTGAGACTGAGGCGGATGCAGACTGGATCCTAGTTTGGTTCAGCCTCCTCAAAAAGACCCCCAAGTACAAGATGCACAGGGTCCAGCGGAATTTCATGAAAGAAGCGGCTCCTCGTGAGTTCCCAGGTTCCCCGGTCTCCCCCCCCTCCCCCCCCCCATTGTGCGAAGGCCTCCAGTCTTGAAAAATGAATTTATAAGCACTTTTCTTGGCCGGATGGCCGTGGTGTGTCGATGTCGTGTGAACGGACGTATTTCCTGATGCTTGCTCAGTGTCGGTGTGAAACTTGTCGATGACCTTCCCCAGCACCCAGACTACCGGCGAACATTGTTCCAGACGGCAGGAAGATGAAGACCGGGGCGGCGCTGCCCCCGAAAACCCCGGCCGTTCTCCCGCCAGTCACTTCGCCTTTTTGGGTGACGCTGGGGACCGAACCCTTCGCCTTCATGACCGTCTCTCCTTGGTTCAACGTCCCAGGTGAGGGAAGCAGATGGAGGTTTGCGTTTGGCAAGTTGACAAATGTGCACACAGGTGTAGAAAAAAACCTAGTTTGGGCAGATCCAAACAAAATATATGACATTATTACAGTGTTTTTCAACCACTGGTGTTTCCTCCAGATCGTCAGGTGAGTCGTGGGAAATTATCCAATTTCAAATTTTTTTCTAAAAAATCATTTGCTCTCACAGCGACAGTGTGTTGCAGAGTAATCATGTATAAATACTCTTCACCACTAGAGGGCAGCACAGAACTTTGCCGGTGAAATGTAAAGTGACAGACGTCAGTGTGGTTCATCTCCACCTCCTTTTTTTGGTTTTGTCTTTGTCCCTGCAGAGACTGAGCCACCGCGGCGTCGCACCGCACGCCGTCATGTTGACCGACCTGCCGACGCGCGACTACCGGCACGAGGACGTGGCCAAGCTGGCGTGGCCTTACTTCCCCGAGCAAAACCTGCAGTCGCTGTACTACAACGTGACGGCGCTGTCCCTGCAGAGGAGGGTGAGGGGGGGAGGGGGGTCCCCACTCTCCAAGATGGCCGCTCGACCAACCGAGCCACAGAAGGAACTAACGGAACCCGTCTTCTCTCTCGGCCCGCAGGCCTTCCTGCACTTCAGCAGCTGGGATTCCTGCCGCAATTTCATCCGCGATCACGTCAGTCACCCGCTTTCTGTCGGCGGCCGCCAGCTCGGCGTCCACTACGTCTCTGAAGACATGCGTCCCGGATTCACCGAGGTATGGAGAGCGGGACATTTTTCCATTTTTCTTTATTAAGGATTTGTCTTTATTAATCCATGTCGGCTGAACGTTCTGAGATAATGTGAGTTTCTTCTGTTAGCGATGCTGCTAATCAGTACATCCAGCAGGGGGCGGTGCATGTTGTCCATTTCACGTCGGACAAAATTTCTAATCCAAACGTCCCTGAAACATCTTCAAAAACTGCCCCAGATTAGTGTTTTTGTCCGTTGTCCTGAGGAAGATTTAGTTTGTGTTCCGTTGCGTTTTCAATTCAAAGACGTTGAAACGACGTCTCCCGAAGCTTCTTTGTCCCGACGTCCAGCCGAAGTGACGTTTTTGTTTTACATTTCCTTGTATCCACACACGCAATCTTGTAGTCCTTCCTCAAAAGGGGTTCCATTGTTCCTTTCGCTGGTCCGCACATGAGTTATTCTGCTCAACACTGCCCCCCGCAGGTCACCAGTGGCCCTACTAACCGCAAGCTCTCTGGAAATGAACCCAGTCACACATAGAATTAACACAAGTGACCATAAAATGGCCTGTAGTGTCACTGAGCGTGGCGGCAGACGCTTCACGCTAATGTCTTTGTCCTTTTTTTTTAGGAGACGATGTACAGGAGTCTGATGAGGTGGAGCAACAATGTGAGTCGTCTGTCGCTCGTTCCGCGCCGTCGTCACATGAAAGCGGCTTCTTCCGGTTTCTCAACCCCCCGTTGGGTTTTTTTGTTTTGTTTTCCAGCACGTTCCAGAGCTGGACTCTCTGGAGGAGCGGCTGCTGTGCGTGACGGTGTCCGAGATGACGCCGGGGGTGTTCACCGGCATCTTGAAAGGGGTGGCGTCCATCGCTCCTTTCATCAGCTTCCTGCCGCTCACCAACAGGGTGCGACACTCCCAGATTCTCGTTTTTCAGATTGCATGTTCGTGACACTTGCACAAGGCTTGATACTGGAGACATGTGGCCGTCATGTCGCGCTAACGGGAATCAACTTAATTCGGGACGTTCAGATTATGGAGCATCTTCCTGCCATTAAAGTCCCAGTGAAATGTAACACACTACTTTGCAAAAAAACGATAGTTGGGGTTCTACTTGTAAGGTTCCTCCGACTCTGCCCCTCCACTGTTGTCGCATAACAAAGTTATTTGAATTTTGAATCTCCAGCCGACGAAATTGGGGGAATCCTTCTTCGTGGCCATTGTGGGCGGAGCCTATGTGTGACGTCAAGAGATGTGCAGATCTCGATCTGTTGTGTTTATATTGGCTTGTTTCCCTCTTGAATGTCGAAGTTTTAACAGTGTTTTGAAGTTATAGTCGGCGTTTTATGAGCCTTGATGAAAGATTGAGCCTGGAAGAGACCAGAGAGGAGGAAAGGAGCACGGGCGGCGGGAGCGGCTAGCTCGCGCGGCTAGCGGCTCCTCTGATCCTCCATAATGTAAACACAACTTGGGCGTGTGCACAACTCGTGATGTCACTCTATAATTGTCAGAAGCTCCGCCCAGCAGAGGAAATAGCGCCGTTTATCGGCTATTTTCTCTCAGATTGCCGTGTTTTAACATTTTACCCTCGAACCAGTTAGCATAAATATGCCCCTAGAAGCGACACCAGAGTGTTTTGGAGGTCGAGTTTTCATTTCACTAGGACTTTAACTGCTGATCTGCTCGGACTGCTTCCTTCACACCAAAATGAAATCAAAATGCATTTACTGACCGAGGCTTGGACGCCAGTGTTTGATCAACTCTCCCCTTCTGTGTGTCGCTGTGCTTCTGGCTTCCGTTTTCACCTCAGGTTTGCATCGAGATGGCAGAATCCAGCGGCGTAGCAGCGGTGCTGGAGAAAATGCGCTCACCGACCACCGGTTTCACCGGCGAGCTGCCGCCGCCCTGGACCGCCTGGTTTGGCTCATTTCCTCTACTTTTTTTAATTCCACGTTCTTGTACTTTTTAATGGAAACTTAAGACACAGAGAGTGACGACTTTAGTCTTCACAACACTTTAGGGTCCCGTTTTAGTTGGCAATGATTTCAAGTGAAAACGCGTCTTCTTTTTTGTTTTTGGTGCTTAGAGACACTGAAAACACAAGTTTTTGGAAATGGCTCTTAAGGTGGAATTTTCTGAGAAGCTCCTGCTCCTGCGCTTCATGGCCATAGTGATGAGTTCGTCTGCACATGCTCAGTAGCTGCCCATAATCTCAGTCCCAGTCCATATTATCCTGGGACTTGGTGCTTTTATTTTGACAGTCACCATAATAACAATCCAACTCGGTCGTCTGTCCACTCGAAGGTCTGTGTGCGAACATTGTTGGTGTTTAGAGTAGATTGTTCTCAGGGGATGCTTGTGTTTGGGTTCATTTTCAAAGACAACCACTAGTGACACCTTGTGGCCTGGCACGCTCACTGCATCGATTTCAGCATTTCTGCCATTTCAATTTAAAAGTATACACCCACACAGACTGGCTTTAAGGAGTCCTTGTGAAAGATTCGAGCAATTTGATGAACCTCCATTGCAGTCAGAGGAAGTCAATAAGTCTAATGAATCCAAGTCTGTTTCATGATTCAAGGCTTCGTTAAAGAACAGACTTTGTTTTTTCTTTTCAATCTTGTGTCTCAGTCTTGATTGTTCTTCCTTTATCTCATTTAAATGTTATAGTTGAAACCTTTTGTAGAATTCAAATGTACATTTTTTTGTGTTTAACCATGTTTTGCTCTCTTTGCAGCATTAAAATTCAACACATAGAGAGGTAAGTGTTGATTCGTGAGTCTTTACTTAAGAGTTTTCTCATAACTCTGCAAAATGTTCCTGTTTTCACCGTCAACAACAAATATTCTTTGAATATCAGCGTGATGACCCTGAAAGAGCGTCTACGAAAATCCAGCGACATCAAGATTGACCTTGGCTGTAGAAAACGACCTTCGTCTGCCGGAGGGGAAAATCCAGCTCTGAAGACGAGCCCACCTTCTTCTTCTTCTTCTTCTTTTTCTTCTTCTTCTTCGACCAAACCTCCAACACCGGTCGTCCCTGCTGGATCTGTCGCCACAGCGCTGAGGAAAATCAGCGAGGTGCTGCGAGCGCAGGCCCCAACAGGTAAGACCCTCTTAGTATCCAGCAGGCTCAGCGCTGGACTCTGTGAAACTCTGGCACGGAGTATATAACAAGGATCGGATATGTGCCAGTGCGATAAATGAGAATCATGGCGGCTATCCAATGCTTGGCGATCTGTACCAGCGACACGGGAACACGGGAGCTCTTTAGTTGATCACATAGGTCATCGCGCCACTTCTTCCCAAACCCTTCCAGTTCCCGGCATCTTACCTGCATCGGAAACTTCCTGCGATGTTTCGGCTCCGACAGCGGCGGGGGCAAGCGAACAACAGCCGATCTTCTGGACGGACGAGATCATCGCAGAATCTCTGACGGCGGCAAAAATCAGTAAGAAATATCGACGGAAATCGTAACACTTCAACGTGTGACCCTCAACCGTCACTGTCCTGAAGGTACTTTTCCTTGTATTCTCCCGACACAGGTTGCCTACGCAGAAAACAAGTCATGTCAGCCGACGTAAGTCTTCCGAACCTTTTTCTTAGATCAATATGGCTTTTACGCAACTCGCGTCCCTTGGTGAAAATGTCCGACCGTGAGCCCGGTTCAAGCACAGCCGACACCGCGGCCGTCGGACTGCCGTCAATATCAGACGGTGCCAAATATTTTGGACCGATCGTTGCTTGTTTCGTCACCTGGAGTGCATTTTCTTGGGAAATGAAAGGCAACAATGGTAAATGCTTACGCAAAATGCTAATAGATGCTAACAAGTACTTATAATACCCTTTGCAAAATTACTACCATCCAGGTTGTCCCCTCCATATTCCTTTTTTGAGGATTTCTTTCCCAACACATGAACAGTAGAATGCCGAGGCTCCGTCCACGTTTATGACGCGGCGACGTATTGCGCGATAACGCCGGCATGTTGCGCAATCATTTGATCGATCAGCTTGCGTTCCCGTCGTACGGTCTGCACGCGGCAAACTTCACGTGCCGGCTTAGTTTGTGTCCCATAGTGTGACGGGCTGCGACTTTTAAGATTGTAAAATCGCACAGTGTGTGGGGAAAACTTGACGGGGCCGTCGTCCGTTTGACGGTCATGAACGCCGTCTTCAGACCTCAACGCACGACTCTCTTTCTTTCCTTTGCTCCAGTTCCCCTCACTTGACAGAAGAGTTTTGTTAATAACAAACCTGCCCGAATACCACAAGTGCTGCTACACCGAGGAAGAAATCGCCAGCGGCCTCGTACGGTTTGGGTTCACGTGTCAGAGCGAACACGACCACAACGTCTACGTGATCCCTCAGGCCCGCCTGGTAGGTCGTCCGTCTTCTCGGAACCGGTTGGTCCATGTTCCCATTTTCATTTTCTCGAGTTCGTCTGACAGGCGTCTGCCCTGCCCCCCCCCCCCTTGTCCTGCCTGATTCTCCTTGTCAGGCGCTTTTCTCCATGCCGAGTGTGAACACGGTGCGAAAGATCCTCACGGCGTCGTTCGAGAAAAAAATCCATTATAGTGGGAGATTTTGCACGATGCGCGTCACAAACCTGCAGGGCGCCACAATGTCGCCGGTAAGCATGTGCAAAACACCACGTTTGATTTACCCAAAAACGAACGATTCGTGTCAAAATTGATAAACTTGGCATCACGAAAATCCTCATTTCTTAACATTTTCCACTCTTGTAGTTTCAGTTTTACAAACAACTGACGAAATGGATGAACTACGTAAGTGACCCACGAAAATTTCAGTTGCACCGTTTCACTTCCGTGCAGATATTTTATGTTGACGCTGTTTTGCCTCTTCCTAAGTGTTTATGTTATTTCGTCCTTCCGTGACGGCGAGCTCTGAACATGCCGTCCTTCTCGCCCGTTTCCCGGCGCTAGGAGACGACGGACAACGGAGAAAAAACGATCTACGTCAACAACATCTCGCCAGCCGAGACCAGGGACCTCGGTCAGGTTTTGAAAAGGATCGGCTACGTACGGCGCTACCTGCCTCTGCTCAACAAGGTACGAGCCGTCGCAAAGCCGCGCCGAGTCCACGTCTTGGAACGTCGTGCCGTTGGGCTTTATGTGTCTGGCGCGTTCGTTTCAGGTGTTCATCGAATTTGAGACGCCCGGCGACGTGGATCGACTCGGGGTTTGGCACAGCCTCCTGAAACGGGGCCACGGCTACAGGATCTACCGGCTGTGGGCGTCGCCAAGCCAGTGTAGGCCGCCGCGTAAGTACTTGCCGTCGCCTGGTACTCTCACTTATCCAGTCTCCCTCAAATTGTCTTTAAACCATTTCTAGAAATGTACCAGGAAAAACATCTCAAACGTGGAGCTGTGTTGTGTTGATTGGCCACCAGAGCAACCCATCATGGCGATAGGGTTCAAAGGTCATATGCTGTTAGCAGCTAGCAGCTAGCGGCTAAAATAATCAAATACATGGTCTTTTTTTGGGGGGGTGAAAAAACTACAAATTTCCAAAAATAGACTACAAAAAGCGCATTTCTACCACTTTCCCCCTTCTAGCTGCTGATTTAATGTCAAACATCAAAAGGTTTGAATGTGAATCAAAGGAAAAAGAGGAACGAAACTCCTGACGCTTCCCTTCTGCTGTTTGTTTCTTGGCAGCGCCCAAACTGAGTGCAAACGGCGCTCCAGACGCCAAAGATCGGGCCACCGGCGCTGAGGTCCCACCAAAGTGTTCTGCCGTTCCACAAGGCAGCACTTCACCATTTTGGGTGACGATGATGACTTACCCCTTCACTTTCTCCACCTTGTGTCCGTGGTTCAACGTCCCGGGTAAGGGAGGCAGTGGGAGACGGAAGTGAATCTCTTCATGCCAGCTGACATTCACAAGGGGTTTATTTCTGGTTTCTAGATCATGTGACGATCGGTGAGATGAGTGACCTTGAGGTAAGCAGGTTAATTGATGTTGGCATTTAAAGTCCGAGTGAAATGAAGATTCCACCTCCAAAACTCTCTGGTGTCGCTTCTAGGGACATTTTTCATGCTAACTGGCTGAAGGTAAAATGTTAAAACACGGCAATCTGCGAGAAAATAGCCGATAAACGGCGCTATTTCCTCTGCTGGGCGGAGCTTCTGACAATAATAGAGTGACATCACGAGTTGTGCACACGCCCAAGTTGTGTTTACATTATGGAGGATCAGAGTTTTGACCACGAAGAGGCTGAATTTAACCAGATTTCATCATCGTGGTCATTTCAAACCCAGTGATTGATGAAGAAGACACAGAAGGTGGTTCTGCCATCGGTGACCCCGTCTGGAACATGTTTGAGGAAGCAGAAGACGCTTCGTCCTCCATTCGTCCTCGTCTCCTCGCCTCAGCAGACGCCAGTTTTCACCTTTGAGGCTCCTGACTTTTGGCAGAACGACCGGCTTGGTGGTTCAAACATGTCGAAGCGCTTTTCCCACCGTGGAATCACCGAAGATGAGTCGAGATATTACTTGATCGTCTACTAGCCGCTCGAGCTAGCGGCTAGCCGCTCCCGCCGCCCGTGCTCCTTTCCTCCTCTCTTCCAGGCTCAATCTTTCATCAAGGCTCATAAAACGCCGACTATAACTTCAAAACACTGTAAAAACTTGGATATTTAAGAGGAAACAAGCCGATATAAACACAACAGATCGAGATCTGCACAACTTGTGATGTCACACATAGGCTCCGCCCACGAAGAAGAAGGATTCCCCCGATTTCCTTGGCTGGAGATTCAAGATTCAAATAACTTTGTTATGCGACAACAGTGGTGGGGCAGAGTCGGAGGAACCTTACAAGTAGAACCCCAACTATCGTTTTTTGCAAAGTAGTGTGTTACATTTCACTGGGACTTTAACCAGAGAGATCAGAAGTTATGAGATAAATACAACAGAAAATTGGCCTGAAGGATGATTTTTTGTTTTGTCTTTGAAAACTCCCCGTTCACCTGCACCTGACCTTGCTCCCTGCAGAAAGTGACTCCCCACAGCCCTACGTTGTCCACCGTCATGTTGACTGGTTTGCCAAGAAGCGATTACCAGCACAAGGACGTTGCCAAATTGGTGTTGCCGTATTTCCCGGAACCAAATCTTCAGTCGTCGTACTACAACGTGACGGTGCTGCCCCTGCAGAGGAGGGTGAGGGATCCGGCCACTCCAGCCCAGAATTAGCATTTATGATCTAATCTTCTAACTTGTGCTTGAAATTACCCGCAGGCCTTTGTGCACTTCGACAGCTGGGATTCGTGCTGCGATTTTCTCCGAGATCACGTCAGTCACCCGGTTTCTGTCAGAAGCCGCGAGCTCGTCGTGCACTACGTCACTGAAGACATGCGTCCCGGATTCACTGAGGTATGGAGGCTGTACAGCCTTGGAGGTCCCGGGTTATGCAAAATTCACTTTTTAATGGTAATATTTGTTCCGTGTGTGAGCTCTGTCATCTCATTCGCTTGCTTTGCAACACTTTTTAGCGAACGTGTGCTCGTACGGGCGATTCGGACAGTTTCCCTTAATGACATCACACGGGGAAATAACCACTCCCTGCCTTACTGATGATAAATAAAAAATTCAGGATAATGTGAAGAACGTCAACAGTTAGCAGGAGCTAGCATTAGCTACTCGGTAGAAACTGTTAACAACACATATTCAGACGCGTGATATTTTGACTCGCAATCTTCAGGCGCCTTCGTCTCTTTCTGGGTCAGATTCTGGTACGACGACGGCGTTAGTGATGAATCCACCGTAAACATTCACGCGTGGTACCGGTGTTTCGCATTACCTGGTTCCGTTGTTAAATCGTGACGGACTTGCTTTAGCGTCCATCGTCGCCACAAAAGGTACGTCGACTACGGATTTCGGTGGGGTTTTTAACGTCAGCAACAAGGGACGCTAAAGGGTCACTAATTGTTCGGTGAAAAACCTGCTAGAATGATAGAAAAGAGACAAACCCCAGTGTTGAGAGCATTAATAGTCAAAACAGTCAAGATTCTTGCTCAAGGGCAGAGAGTAAAGTCGCCTCACAGCTCGTTCGTCGATCTGCCAAGTTCTTCCCTCTGCTGCCCGCTTTTATTCCCAACGTTGAAGTAGGCAGTTACATTCTCATTCCGTGATACAACAAAGCAAGGTTAACACTGGTGGGTGTAAGTACGCTTCTATGTGAGCGGAGAAGGTAGGAATGCTATAAGATAAGATATTCCTCCAGAGACCTTGAAGACGTCTCAGAGCGGCGCCGTTAAAATACCTTCTCATCAGTACAAGGTACAACGACTCGCGGCCCGGCAGACGTAAAGCAGCAGTCAGTGACTGAAATAGACATGCATGAATCTACGATAACTTCAAGGATACCGATTTCCACTATACTAAGCAATGGAGAATAATGAAAGTACAATTTTCACTTATCACTAATAAACAGGGGAACCATTTAATCTGAAACACCGGAAAGCTCTCCTCCCTAAGAAAGGTCTGGCGTTGACGTGGACAGACACAATAACGCAGTGTTTTTCAACCGCTGCTCCGCGGCACACTGGTGTTTCCTCCAGATCTCGTCAGCTGAGCCGTGGGAAATTATCCAATTTCACATTTTTTTCTAAAAAACATTTGCTCTCACAGCCGACAGTGTGTTGCAGAGTAATCATGTATAAATACTCTTCACCACTAGAGGGCAGCACAGAACTTTGCCGGTGAAATGTAAAGTGACAGACGTCAGTGTGGTTCATCTCCACCTCCTGCTACCATCTTGTATCAAAGTACTGTGTCAGTGACAGTGATGGAGAAGTTTTTGAAAAGGAAGAATGTGAACCAGGATCTCAGCTCTTCATCCATCAGGTCCAGGTTTCACACTGAGGGAGGCACTATTAAAAAAAGTCCTTGCTTTCTGGATTTACTGGATTCCTGTTGATAAAACTTTGGTGAGAATGACTTTGATGTCTTTGATGAGAATGACTTTATATTGTTAATAGAGGCTAGAGTTTCACATTTTAACATTTTCGGGTGGTGGTGTGCCTCCAGAGTTTTCCAAACCAAAAAGTGTGCCTTGCCTCAAAAAGGTTGAAAAACACTGCAATAACGTCCTGTTCTCATGATTAATCGGTAGAGGGGCTTTTAGACTGGCTGAAGTTCAGGCTAGTGAATCTAGCGAAGCATAAATACGCCTCTATTCTGAAAGGAGCTCTCCCACCATCCATTTCCTGTTCCTCACGTTGCAGGAGACGATGTACAGAAGCCTGATGAAGTGGAGCAACACCGTGAGTTTCTCACCGCTCGTCCTCGGTCTGCCGTCGCGATCCGGTCTGCAACACTTGACCCCCTGTTGTTTTTTCCAGCACGTTCCGGAGCTGGAGTCCCTGGAGGAGCGTCTGCTGTGCGTGGAAGTCGCCGAGATGACGCTGGGCGTCGTCACGGCGGTCGTCAAAGAAGTGGCTTCCATCGCTCCCTTTGTCAGCTTCCTGCCGCTCGCCAACAGGGTACGGCAACGTTTCCTTTTCCACGGTTTACAAGTGAACGCATCGGACGGAAGATCTTTCAATGTGGATGTTTTAGAAATTGAAGCATCGGGTCTTTCGGGTTCAGAACGATTAATTCTGTCGGATTTGGATGAAATGGCCGAGAGCCCGGTTACGTGAAAATGTTTTCACGTGAATAAGGAAGTTTGGTGCTTGGATCCACTAAAAGCTCAACTTAAAAAACAAAAACAAAAAAAACCCGTCTTTTTTTTCAGAAACTGCCAAAACGTGCAAAAATTTAAGTTCTTAAAAAAACAATCCGACTCAAAGTATAACACCTTGAATATGCTCAGACTCCGTCTCCATGGAAACGGGAGACAGCTCAACTTTTTATCTGCCCGCACGGTTTCGTTGCAAAAAAAAAAAAAAAAACCAACAGCACCCTCTGGTGGCCAACAGGAAACGATGTCCTTTTCAGCGTTTCTGCCGTTTCCGTGGATACGACGTCTCTTTCAAAGCCTTGCAAACGTTAAAGTTTCTCCAAAACGAGAGCATTTTCAAAAAGTTTCACCTTCGGCGCTGGTTTCAAAAATGTGTTTTCAGTGACTTCGAGCACCGTAAGTCGTGTAAACAGACGCTCACAACACAACGAAAACTTTCTGTTGTCGCTTGAAAATGTTTCTAATCCTGACTAGAATTTTTTTTCTTAATCTTAAAGGCAACGTCTTTAAAATGTCACGTATTTCTGGAGATCTTTGCAGACGTTGATTCCGCGCTGAAGGAAAACCGTTAAATCTCGTCTTCTGCCTCAGATGTGCATCGAGATGGCGAAGTCCTGCGACGTCGGAACGGCCATGATGGAGATCAGCTGGACGGGATCGAAGACTCTGTACGTGGTTCGAACGCCGTCTGAGGAAGACGACGATGATGACGATAACACGAGTGTCTCCAAGTCTGTCTCTTTTAAATGTCCTTTTGTTTTACCGTTTTCCTCCACAGGGACAAAGTACAGCGTGTGGAGAAGTGAGTATTTGTCTTTTGCTCACTACAAGTACTAGAACCAGCTCACTGATGGAACCTTGAAAACATTCGGCGGTGGAGGACTATAGACGTTTATATGGATTATTCTTCGGTCAAATGAAGGATGTGGATATTTGGGGGGATTTTTGGAGCTAATTTTCTCAGGGGACTCATCCTCTTTCTAATCTTTATCGCCCCCTCCCTGGATTGGAGGTGTCCTCTTAGAGCAGGGGTGTCAAACATGAGGCCCGGGGGCCAGAACCGGCCCACCAGAGGATCTAATCCGGCCGCCATGGGATTTTTTTAAAGTATAAATATGAAAACTGACAGAGGCCGATCTAAAAACACTAGATGGTCAAAAATGACATTGAAAACCAGCCTTGGTCAGAATTTATTAATGTAATCCGAGGAGGTCACATGACACAACGCCTTTCACAATAAAACAATGAGTCCAATTTTAGACACGTAAACTCAAAACAATTTCCAGACGATGACAAATTGTTTTAATCCTGAATAAAAATACGATATCCAGATAAGGTGACTGAGGTTTTTTTTTTTGCAAATATAATATCTGATTTCCTTTAATATGTATATTTCAGAATAGACTGGCAAGTTCTTGCAAAAGGATCAAAAGAAGGAAAGACTTTGCATTTGTCCGTATCTGCAGTTTAGTATCTTTCTTTTGATTCTGGAGCGTTGAACTCTGATTGGTTGCTTCGGATTCTGGACGTGCCTCATAACCAACGAAGAAGAAGAAGAAGAAGAGGGGAAAACAAACCGCGAGGGAAAACAGAAATACGGAAAACTAAAGATAACGATCCTGGATTACAACAAACAAATGTTGTAATCCAGGATCGTTATCTTTAGTTTTCCGTATTTCTGTTTTCCTCGTTTGTTGTTCCCTCCTCTTCTTCTTCTTCGTTGGTTATGAGCGAGCAAGAGAGACAGGTTGAGCGCGTGCTACTGCGCACAGAAATGATTTTTGACAATGTCAAGTTTTTCTTTGCGCAATTTAAATATTTCCTCAAAACGCTATCAGTGCGCTAGCACCATTACTTTTTTTTGCGCTCAAATTTTCCCGTCGCTCACTCAGAATTTTGGCACAAATATAACCCCATAACGCTCCGTCTCCATGGAAACGGATGGAGCAGCAACTTCTCTGAAATGCTGCTACTGCAGGAAATCGACTGGCGTGTTCTATTCGTCTTGCCGCGTGCACGCTTATTTAATCTTTCTCCACTCAATCAACTTTCCTCAGAAGCTCAGCGAACCTCTAAGAGGAGCAAATTGATCCAGAGTCGCTCCCTTTGTGATTCCAGCGTGAGCCACATGAAACTGCGGCTGCGAGGACGCGGTGGAAACGCAAACGGAAACGGTGGTTCTGACCAGAGGTCGCGACCTGCCGGACACACTGAAGGTCCTACGTCTGGTCACGGTGAAGCTTCTCCTCACCCCGGAGGTGAATCCAGCTCAGCAGGACCAAGGACCGCCGGCGTGGCACCAGACACCAGGACGGCCGTACAAAGTAAGGCTCCAGTATTCTGCAGGTGTAGTTCAAAATAATATTCGGTAATATCCATTCCAAGACTCTAAGACTGGCAATCGGACCACAAACCTTTACCGTCAATGATGGTATGACTTTTTCTAACGTAGTTTATATCAGGATTTGGAAACATTGCTCAATGTGACCGACTCCACATTTCCATTTCCAAATTATTTCGTAAAATCACTTATTATAGATTATATCAAGTATGTGTCACATCTTAATGTGAGCTGCATTACTATACAAATAGAATAAAATGCGGTAATTCAATATGATACTGTTCATATGTGCTTGAAATTGTCTTGTTTGTGGAACCAAACGTTTTGAAGGCTTGTGCAGATTGGAAAAAAAGAAATAGAGGCCAGAACCCTGTTTTAATTTTTTAGATAAAAGCGCTGACAACTGTGGTTTAAGGCCTCGTTTACTCCCAAATCGTTTTCATGTGACAACTGAGCCTGTGAGACGATACAGGGGCGAAATGCAGCTTCTTAAAAAGAACCCGTCTCCGTCGAAATGGGACAAAATGCAACTTTTTTTTTTTTCAAAACACTTCCAGTCCGTTTAACATGGAAAAGCAACTTTGTGAAAAAGCCGTGAGTCTCATCTCCGAGGAAGAGGGGGTTAAAGCAACTTTTCTCAAAGGATGCTACTGCGCATGCACGCGCGAATAGACGTACGGTAACGATGATGCTATCACCCATGATAAACGGGAAACTTTTCTGAAACAATAAGCAAAAAAAACTGTGTTTTCACTCGAGACGTTGTCGTTTAATGGTTGTTTATATATGCAGGTTTCTCAAGCTCTGATCCATGACTTCCACTATTGTTGACGGTTGAACGGCCTCGTCATTGGTTTAACACACTAATAATTCTGATGCAGGCTCATACGGCATTTTATCATGAAGTTGACAAAACCTGCCCGTACCCGTTTTTTTCTTCACCCCCATTATCACCAGTGCAAGTCAGGAGGTCGTCACACAAATCTAGCGTGTGGCTGTCGACAGTAGTGGATTGGCGTTGAAAGATCAGTCCAAGTTCCAGGACATCCACCTCATTTTCATGTCTTCATTTGAAGATCCTCCACCTGCAGTGGAGTCTGGAGAGTCTAGAGAGTCTGGAGAGTCTGGAGAATCTGGAGAATCTGGAGAGTCTGGAGAATCTGGAGAGTCTGGAGAGTCTGCAGAGTCTGGAGAGTCTAGAGAGTCTAGAGAGTCTAGAGAGTCTGCAGAGTCTGCAGAGTCTGGAGAGTCTGGAGAGTCTAGAGAGTCTAGAGAGTCTGGAGAGTCTGGAGAGTCTGGAGAGTCTGGAGAATCTGGAGAGTCTAGAGATTCTAGAGAGTCTAGAGAGTCTAGAGAGTCTGGAGAGTCGACTCCTGAACCAGAGCTGACTGACGGTCAGGAGACTGACGAGTTCCAAACCCCAACAGACGGTAAGAATCCCTCCCATTACTATTTACATAATGTGTGTGTGCTTGTATATGAAACACTAAGTGTGACTTGGTTGTGTTCATGGAGGAAACAGAGGAGAAAGGAAATAGTTTGGTAACATAGAAAAAGGAGCAAAAGAGAAGAAAAAACGTGAAATTATCCATTTTGTAGAAATTGAATGAGTTTGTTTTGGAAGTGAGGTTCTATTGTCATAAATCCAGGGAGTGTCGACTGAGGTTCCGTAATAATAATAATAATATAGTCAGACAGCAGATTTTTCCATTGATATTATTTTTTGATTTCCAGTTTGTGCGTATGGTTTCCTTGGCGACTCTTGACGAAATAGTATTTAAGGGAGCACTTTTTTGTATATAGAATGTATTGTTCATTTTCACACATCTTTGGAATTGTTTACTGTTTTGTATTGTTTATCCGCACTACCTTAAATTAAAAAAAAAAAATCCTTCCCATACATTGTGACCCAAGATCCACATTTTACTGTGACTTATGTGACTTTTGTTTTGTTTTTACAGCGTCTCTCCCGCTGCACGCTGCGACTCCAGAAAAGGTAGATTTTATTTTCTAAAGGTTTTCCAATTAAAATACATTTTGACCTTTTTTTTGTTTCCACCTAAGAGACAAATCTACTGTTTGTCTGTTTTACCGTTCAACTTTTTAACTTGATTAAAAGTCCCACTGTGGACGAAACATCAGATCACGTATCGACTCTTGTCACACTATGAGTCAACGTTTCCTTGCCGTGGCCGATCCGTAGGTCTCTCAACTGAAGAGTTTACAAGTACCTCTGAAAGCAAAGCTCCAGAAAGCGACGTTTGATTCTTCTCTTGGCTTCGTTCAGGGTCCAGGAGGCGGCAGCCGCCATGTTTGTTTGGACAAAGGTGAAATGGGTGACGACACTGGAGACTCAACCAGAGACCACGAGGACTCCTCTTCCCCCAGAGGGAGGAGAGAAGAGCGGACGCGTAAAGACTCACAAGCCTCGACCAGACGCCCCACCAAGCCCTCCTCCTCCTCCTCCTCCTCCTCCTCCTCTCCTGCTCACAAAGCTCAGCCCCTCGAGGCAAAGTCTCCGCTCAGAGAGTCACAATCTTCATCCTCGAGTCGTCCAGTCCGTTCAGCCAGGACGTCCTCACACAGTGCAGTGGCACAGTCTGGCCACAAGGTGTCAGCAGAGGGCAGCTCAGCACAAAGTGTTGAGTCAGACTCTCAAGCAGAAGCACCAGAGATGCCTCGGCCTGCAGAGGGTCAGCGATCAGAGCCGACGGGGCGAAGCCGGCGTCGGGAGGCCGATCTTAAAGACGACACACCGACAGAGTCAAAGAACGACGAAGAACCGGGCGAGAAAAGAGATGAAGAAGAAGAGGAGGATGAACCGGAAACTTACCAGGTCCTCGATTCAATTGGCGACGAGCAAAAAGAACGGTTGGACGAGGAGGGGAACTTGAATGGCGGCGCTGAAATCCAAACACGAAAACCCGAGCTTGAGCAGAACGAGGCTGACGGAGGCTTTCAGGTCTTGGACAGCGTTGGAGATGAAGACCCAGTCGGCCCCGAGGAGAGCAGGGAGGGAGAGATGGATGCTTCTGAGAAAGTACAGGACGAAGGGACCGAAGACCAGGCAGCTGCCCTTCAGCAAAACCTTCAACTGGGCAAAGATGAAGGTTCGACGGTGACGAACGAGGAAGACGAACTTCAAGTCGTCAACAAGACTGACGAATCTGCAGATGAGAGTCAAGTGTTGGATTCAAGTGGTGACGAGAAAACCAGAGAAAAACCAAGTGAAGGAAATGGTTCAGAACAAAACAACAGTGATGATCTAGTATCAAACGACAGAGACACGACTGACCGAACACTTTCAACTGACGATCAGACAGAAACTGAAGACTCTGGACAGAAAGGGGAAACTTCCAAAGATCAGACAGGAGAAGCAGACGTCAAACCCACGAAAGAAGAAGAAGAAGAGGAGGAGGAGGAGGAGGAGGAGGAGGAGGAGGAGGCCTACCAGGTCATCGATTCTGTGGACGAACAGCAGACAACAGAGCCAGAAACCAAGAAAAGACGAACCAGGAAACAAGATTCAACAGCGAAGAAGGAGGAGGAGGAGGAGGAGGAGGAGGAGGGGCCACCGAGAAAAAGTGGCCGGAGGTCCAGAACTTCTGAAGCTGAACAAAAAGAGAAATCGCCAATTAAATCGGACTTGGTGGCTAGAAAATACAAGACACGATCAAAAAGCAGAACTCCAGGAAGAGATCAAACTGTTAAAACGAGCACAGAGGAGACGATCTGTGAAGCTGCAGATTCTGTAAAGGAAGAAACGGATCTGGATGCTTCTGAAACAGAAAAGTCTGTCAGAAGAAGAAGCACCAGAGGAAACAAAGACAAACCTCCGGATCACGCGGGAGCATCTGAGAAAGCAGAGAACAAAGACTCCGCCGGAGACGAAACGACCCTCGCCACGAGATCTACCAGGGGACGGAGAGGTAAGACACCGAAGGCGGATTCCCCCGACGAGACGCCACAGAAGAGGAAGACGCCGGTCAGGAGCCGAGAGAAGACGCCCTCCAAAGAGAGCACACCACCGAAGAAGAGCGAGGAGGCCTCCTACGAAATCTTAGACTCCGTGGAGGAGGACGTCGTTCAGGACGTCGTTCAGGACGAGCGTCCCACGACGGGACAGAAGGCAAAGAGGGGGAGACCCAGGAAGAAGGGTAGAGCGACTCAGAAAAGAATTGCGGCTTTAAAAAAGGACGACACCGACAATAAATCCAAGGGAAAAGAAGAAGAAACCTATCAGGTTGTCGACTTGACGGAAAAAGAGACGCCGACAGAGGAAACGACAACTGAGGGAGAGACTCCGAACGACAAGGACCTTACAGAAGACGACGTTCCAGAAGACGAGGGCAAGGCGGAGCAAAGACTGCTGGAATCCCGCCCACCGAGCCTGACGAGCCAATCAGAGGTCAGACTGAACTCAAACACAGTTTCTACGTTTCCCTTGAGCCGATGCTGACAGACCTGGTGTGCTTTGCTTTCAGACCATGAATGGAGACGCTGGCGAGGATGATGAAGAGGAGAACAAAGATGAAGGTCAGTCACGATACTGGTCCAGGTCTGTTTTTATAAATGGTGCACTTCTATCAAACGACACTCGTTTGCTGGAGTCGTCATCTCTCAATGACCACAGCGGGATTTGAACCGAACAGTCGGAACCCCCGACCACCAAAAAAAATGTGACTTCCTGTTTCAGAGGGCGGCGCCATGTTTGTGCCGCTGGACAAGGAGGAAGCTCCGCCCACCAGGAGGAGGGGTCGATCCAGGAAGAGGAGCACACAGACGCCCGGTAACGCATTCCCGTGTGTTTTTCTGTCGCGTGCTTTCAAGTCTTTCGCGTCCCTTTGATTTCTTTGCCCCTCGATTTCTCATCCCTTTGTTCTTCTCCTTTGTTCACCACCGAAGAAGAAGACGACGAACGGAGGAACAGTCTTGATGGACCTGAAACGAAGCGACCGTGCTCTCGGGCGCCGGGCTACAAACTGCCGCCGTTCGACCGTGGCAGCCCCCTGGGTGAGGCTCACACACACACACACACACACACACACACACACACACACACACACACACACACACACACACACACACACACACACACACACACACACTTTTGAAACGTCGCCTTGCGTCACTGCCTTCGTGCTCCCCTGCAGAGGGCGCCACAGCTAACTATAGACGAGGACAAATCACAGACGAGCTATACTGCACAACACTGCCCCCACAGGTCATCGGTGGTATTACGTTTCGCTTTGTGTGTGGGGGATCGCTGGAAATGAACCAAGCTAAAAAAAAAATGAGCTTAGAAGAAAGACAGAAGGGTCCGTCTGTATTTAAAGTTGAGCGTATTTCGTCTAATCGAAGCTAAAATCACAAACGCGTCAGCTGATGTGCCGCAAACAAAAACAAAAAAAGAGGATTTTAAATGTGCTGAACTCCGTCATGTTGCTGCAGGTCAGGAGTTTGTGGTCCCTAAATTGGGATTCTACTGTAACCTCTGCTCCATCTTATGTCTGGAGAAGAACGCCGCCATGAACGTCCACTGCAGCAGCAAGAAACATTACGAGAACCTGCAGGTACACACACACACACACACACACACACACACACACACACACACACACACAAACGCATCGATTTTGTCGATTCCGTTTCCGAAAAGTTTCACGTCCACACGGCAACGCAACCCAAAAAACCACGTTTGCACGCGGATATTCTAGTGGAACCCTGTCGGATTGTTTATTTTATCAAAATAAAAGCCTCAAGTCCCAGGAGAGGGCGTGGACCGGGAGTCACGACATCGACGGAGGATTGTCTCTACTGAGCATGTGCAGAACTAATAGCTACAAATGCTAACGCCGTCGTTTTCAGAAAGTCGCTGTGTAAACGCGAAATTTTTTTCGCAAAGGTAATATGCAAAAAAGAAACGAGTCCGGATCGCAGTACCGCCTCGTCTTTTTAACGACATTTGTCAACGTTGTGGCCGCCGAGGGACGTGGAATCAGATTCCTATGTTGGCGCGTAGTTTCTAACAAGCCTGAAGAACACGCTCTTGTTCAACGGGGCAAACATGTTTAGTAATAATTACTAAAAAGCACCTGCTGATTGTGTGTCTTCCTCCCTCCTCAGAAACGTCACCAGAAGCTCCAGAAGGAACTTCAGACATCGACACAAAGTGGTGACAGTTTAGTTTCCGACTAAATCGTTTTATTTTTTTTAGTTAAATTGGAGAAAAGACAATAACTAAATCAACTGTTGTCTTGTTGTAGAAGTTGCTGGACACTTTGCAACGAGCTCAAGACTCTTTTCAGTGTTAACAAAAAGTATGTTTACGAGTATGAAGTGTCAGATTGTGCAGCTGGAGAGTGAAGTTGTTCGTCTCCTCGTTTCTCTTCCGGAAGGAACTTTTTGTATTTTTGTGTGTATTTTATTTTTTTAATTTCCATTGCGTGTGATGACACGCCACAGGCTACCTTTTTGTATTGAACGTGTTCGTGTAGCCTCAAGTCTGCGAGTGTGGACAGTCTTTAAACACGCAAGGCTCCTCTTGTTTGATGGATTTTTTAACCAAGTGGAAACAGCGGAAGTTCTCCAGTTCTCATGTCGGAATGAAATAAAGGCCTGAAAAGAATCTGCAGAGCTGATTTTGGTTGAGTTAAAAAAACAAATTAAAAAAAGACGGTAAAAAGGTGACGCTGCTTGTCGGGACGCTAACAGTCCCCGCTAACAGTGGCTAGTGGTCTTCCTGTCTTCCTGTATGGAGCGCCCCCCGCTAACAGTAGCTAGTGGTCTTCCTGTGTGGAGCGCCCCCCACTAACAGTGGCTAGTGGTCTTCCTGTGTGGAGCGCCCCCCGCTAACAGTAGCTAGTGGTCTTCCTGTGAGGAGCGCCCCCCGCTAACAGTAGCTAGTGGTCTTCCTGTGAGGAGCGCCCCCCGCTAACAGTGGCTAGTGGTCTTCCTGTGAGGAGCGCCCCCCCGCTAACAGTGGCTAGTGGTCTTCCTGTGTGGAGCGCCCCCTGCTAACAGTGGCTAGCGGTCTTCCTGTCTTCATGTATGGAGCGCCCCCCGCTAACAGTGGCTGGTGGTCTTCCTGTCTTCATGTATGGAGCGCCCCCCGCTAACAGTGGCTAATGGTCTTCCTGTGTGGAGCGCCCCCTGCTAACAGTGGCTAGCGGTCTTCCTGTCTTCCTGTGTGGAGCGCCCCCCGCTAACAGTGGCTGGTGGTCTTCCTGTCTTCATGTATGGAGCGCCCCCCGCTAACAGTGGCTAGTGGTCTTCCTGTCTTCATGTATGGAGCACCCGCCGCTAACAGTGGCTGGTGGTCTTCCTGTCTTCATGTATGGAGCGCCCCCCGCTAACAGTGGCTAATGGTCTTCCTGTATGGAGCGCCCCCCGCTAACAGTAGCTAGTGGTCTTCCTGTGTGGAGCGCCCCCTGCTGGCAGTAGCTAGCAACTTTTACTGTTGTAGGTTCTGTTGGCGTTTGTTCAATAAAGTTTACTCCAACTTCTGATTTCTGCTTTATATCTTTCTTTGCTCGGCAGTGTATGTATTTAATGTATTTACTCTTAAGAAAAATTATTATATACATCTAATATATTATATATTAGACACATGTAATACAGTAAATATTGACGACGACAACAGGCAGGCAGATAAGTGGAATTCTGGTTAATTCATTTAATATACATCAGGGATTTTCAATAAAACAGTAAAATAATTGTCATATTAGTAGGAAAGTTCTGATTTTATTGTTAAATTAGTTCCAAGGAGATGAATAGTAAGAGAAAAACATTTATTTCCACTGAACAAGAGGTGTTTAACTACAATAATCGTAACTCCACTGACTGTCACATATTGAAAATATACGTTTTCATGCTGAAATACTTTGGATTATACTCTTTTAATATGTATGGTATCACAGAAACAGCTGGATTATTCATTTGGATTTATTTCTCTCGCCTCATAGAACCCACTGGAATCCGTATTAAATTCTGAGTATGTATTGTTTTAGCTCAGTTGTGTTAGAGGCTCTTAAAGACTTGCTGTAAGGTTCTGAGCTCAGATACTGTATGACAGCAGGTTTTATATTTTCCCATAAGAGAAAATATATAAACATACATCAAGACTGGACGGTATTACTTTGACCTCCAGTACTTATCTATTATATTACAATTATATTTCTGTATTAAAAATTGTATTGTATATGTAAATATAACAGTAAGAGTTGTATTTAATATAGAAGACTCATATATACACACACATATATATATATATATTTATATATATATATAGATTCTTCGATATTAAATAAAATTCAATTCAATTCTTACTGTTATATTTACATATATAATACAATTTTAAAATATATAATAGATAACTATTAAATATTGGAGAATGTGTAGAATTTGATAAGTTTACTATGTAAATATAACAGTAAGAATTGTATTTAATATAGAAGGCTCGTATACACACACACATATATATATACACACACACACAAACACACATTATTTATACATATATATGCACAAATACAATATTCACACACACACACACACACACATATTTTTTTCGATATTAAATACAATTCAATTCAATTCTTGCTGTTATATTTACATATATAATACAATTTTTAATACAGAAATTGTGTGTGTGTGTGTGTGTGTGTGTGTGTGTGTGTGTGTGTGTACTCACATCACCGGGCTTCACTCTCACGGCAGGTCCTCTGTGACGTCACGAGACTCCGGTTCCTGTGACCTGCGTGACGTCAGTCCTCTGTCCTGGAAGCACTCGCGGAGTCGCTCCGGTTGGTTATAACAGCCGCTTATTACGCTTCCCTGCATGTATAACGAAGCAACATGGGTTTATAACGGAGATTCTCGCGGCGGCGACACAAACAGCAGCCTGTGGGCGGCTAGCGCAATGCTAGCTGTCAGCTAGCGCAATGCTAGCTGTTTGCTAGCGCATAGTCGCCGTCCATTTAAAGTGACAAAACCCCACAAAAACAAAGGCTAAACTTACAAAAATACGTGGCGAAATTAAAGCTAAAAGCATAAACAACAACTTACGTACAGACATGTTGAGTATTTTACGCATTTGTAGTGACTTAAGTGAACATTATCACGGACATTTCAGTCACTTTACCTGCTGTAGTTCTCTTGATGAATCAATTACCCACAATGCTTTGCAACGTCCAGCCGGAAACAGAACTGCAGTTACACTTTAAGTTCAGTAGATGTCAGTGTTGCGCCATTGAGCCTGATTTAATACAGACCTTTTTAACTGGTTCAGTCGCTGATGAATTATTTCTTTTTTGTTTTATAAAGGAATTGTGAAAGATTATTATTTTATTCTCCCTTTTTTTTTTTTTTTACTATTTAGTTAATTTATTACCCATTGTTTTTGTTGTTGTTGTTGTTGTTGTGTCCATACCTCAATCTTCAAAAATGCAATAAAAACATTTGGAATGGTATGATGTTGATGTTGTTGTAATGCATTGCAGACAGACTGGTTGACTGGTTAGTTGGTTGATTGGTTGGTTAGTTGGTTGGTTAGTTGGTCCCAGAATAGGAACAAAATTGTTGTAATATGAAAACATATGTCTGAATTTTTTTTTTTTTAATCATGAAAAGAAACTCGGGGTTCGGCAGAAAGACGACCGGGTTCAAACAAGCGAGGTTTATTTTTTTTAAGAAAGTTAAACACAGGTCACTTTACACACTGCTCAAAAAAACTAAACAAAAACAAACAAACATGCAACAAGAAAACTGAAAGTGAAGGTCTCCCCTTCGAGTCCACATAAAAAAAAATTGCGAAATTCAACTTTTAAAACTTTTCGGTGAATTTGAATGATCTGCACATATGATATATAAACGACCTTCAAATTATCTAGCGCTTTCATCTGAGTTTACAGGAAGTATGTTACTAGAATAAAGCACCTTTTACACAGCCTCATGTTTTTAAAACATCCATTTATTCCCTTTGTGCTCCACACATACGACGGCTTTCTTCCCCCCCGGGACCCCGAGCGAGGACATCGGTGGACGTTATTCACATTTCAAGCAATTCAGGATCTCGTACAAGTAATATTGACTGTATGTGAACGAATCCACTCACTTATCGATAATTCATGTGTTTATCAGCACCTACGTTTTTCTCAAGTGGACGTTCTACGTGTCCAGCTTTCGTCATTGACCTGCATCGCTGAGTCCCGTCTCGACCAGCTGGTGGCGCTGTCCCCCCACGTCCCCGGGCCTCTGCAGCAGACAGTAGACGGTGTCCACCTCCGGGCGCCGCTGCGTCTCCTGGACAGTCGAGGGGACGCTCTCCGGTCCGTCTTTACCGTCGCAAGCAGCGTCGGTGGCGGCGGCGGTTGGGTAGCAGTAGACGGTGTCGGACGTCGGACTCGCCAGGGCGCCGAGGTCCGGCTGCTCCACGTTCTCGTAGCTGGGCTCCGCGTGGCAGGACGACGGGCTGGAGGCTCTGGGCTCTCCTGGGGACGGCGTCTCCACCGGCTGGCTCTGGATGAACCGGCTGGCCCGGGGCCTCTGCGTACGGAAACCATGACGTCAGTTCCTGGAATCGGTGACAAAAACACCACTGGAAACGCAACTTTTAGGGAAAGTGGTGGAACTCCACGCTGTCACGGCTCCCCGTCCGCACTCTCCTGGGACTTGGTGCTTTTATTTTGACAGTCGCCTCATCCCATCGTTAACGCTTACGCCACATTGTTCTCTGAGCAAACTCGTGTGTGATTTCATTACAGAACCAACCAATGGCGCCCTCTAGTGTCCCAACGTGAGAACTAGCTTGACAAATTTAGTGAATTGAAAAAGTTGAGGCCTCAGAGTCGCCAATTAACCGGAAACCTGCATATTAGAATAAACCCGTATAATATATAGCAGTGTTTTTCAACCTTTTTGAGCCAAGACACTATTTTTCCTTTGGAAAACTCCGGAGGCACACCTCCACCTGAAATGTTAAAATGTGAAACTCTGTAGCCTATATTAGCAATATAAAGTCATTCTCATCAAAGACATCAAAGTCATTCTCATCAAAGACATCAAAGTCATTCTCATCAAAGTTTTATCAACAGGAATCCAGTAAATCCAGAAAGCAAGGACTTTTTTTAATAGTGACTCCCTCAGTGTGAAACCTGGACCTGATGGATGAAGAGCTGAGATCCTGGTTTTCAAAAACTTCTCCATCACTGTCACTGACACAGTACTTTGATACAAGATGGTAGCAGGAGGTGGAGATGAACCACACTGACGTCTGTCACTTTACATTTCACCGGCAAAGTTCTGTGCTGCCCTCTAGTGGTGAAGAGTATTTATACATGATTACTCTGCAACACACTGTCGCTGTGAGAGCAAAGGTTTTTTAGAAAAAAATGTGAAATTGGATAATTTCCCACGGCACACCTGACGATCTGGAGGAAACACCAGTGTGCCGCGGAGCAGTGGTTGAAAAACACTGAAATATAGGGTAGAACCTGCAAACTCCACGAAGAAGAGACTGACTGGGGATCAGTGACGTGAGGCGAGGAGTTTTAAACAGTCCAGCTTACCCGACAGCGGTGATGGAACCTTTGAGCCAAAACGACCACACACACACACAGGACCGAGCACACCATGGTAACGATGATGATGACTTTTAGGTGGTCCTTGGGTTTTTCCTTGGGTTTTTCCTTGGGTTCAACACGAGACTCATTGTAACCTGGAAACACATGGAGAAAACAAACGACTGAAAAAGTACAAATTCGCTATTTTTTTATTAAAGAAATACACCTAAATATCAGAATTTATTAACAGCGGCCATTCAGTCACGACGTCAGTTTGTAGAATAATTTTCATGGAAATAAAATAAAAAATAAAGCCGATGCTTACAGACGAGTTGAGATGTCCGATTTTTGCTGACGTGGTTGTTTCCCCTGCAGACGGCGGCTCCGCCCTCCGTGAAGATGCTGATGTTGAACCTTTTTGTCCACGTCTCAGACGTTCGGCATCCGCCGGCGTCGCAGCGGGACGTCGTCCACTCGTCGTGGACGGAGCAGTTCACCGTGAAGCTGCAGGAGCCTGCAGACAGGTTGGAGCGAAGTACTGCCATCACAGGCCGAGGAACCTTCCCTGCAAACAAACAAAAATACATTTAAAAAAAGAGTCCAATTAGAAGCACTTTGCTGCCATCTGGTGGTCTGATATCGCTTGTTCACTTCAACTCAGAACATTTATTGTACGCCTCAGAAGTATATAGCAATTTGGTTATATTTTTCTTTTTAATGTAATTGTATTTAATAATTTTTTATATTAAACTAAATTAAGTTGCATTTAATTACATTTAATTCAATTTAATCATATTAAATTTAATTTAATCATATTAAATTGAATGTAATTAAATTAAATTAAATCTAATTTAATTAAATCTAATTAAATAAAATAAAATAACATCAAAACCAGCTGCATTTTTTTGGGTAAATATATGAATTATATTTATAACCAAATAAAATGATTATTTTTATCGGTTTTATTTTTCATTTTTAATTCAATTTAATTCAATTTTATTTTTTTTATTTATTTTTATTTTATTTTATTTTATTTTATTTTATTTTATTTTATTTTATTTTATTTTATTTTATTTTATTTAAACCAGCTGCATTTTTTTTGTAAATATATGAAGAGAATATAAGCATGGACGATGGAAACACCTTTTATAATCAAATTATTTTTATCGGTTATATTTTTCTTTTTAACTAAATTAAATTAAATTAAATGTAGTGTAATGTAATTTAATTTAATTTGATTTGATTTGATTTGATTTAAACCAGCTGCCTTTTTTTAAGCAAATATATGAAGAGACTATAAGTATAGATGATGGAAACACCTTTTAAAATCGAATTATTTTTATCGTTTCTAAGAAACAAGCCCAGCCACCATTTCCTGTCATCGCATGCAGGAAAAGGAAGTGAAAGTTTATGCTGAAAGTTACTTCAACAAGAAGTGAAGGAATATATTTTATGTAGTCTTTGAATCTCTGGATTATGAGAATTATGAAAATCCAACTTTGGCTGACAGGAAGTGACTCCAGCTGAAATATAAGTGACGGAGATTCACTGTCACGTTTTCAACCTAATAATGATGTTGACACTGGAAGGGAAGAAAAGTGAAGTACATAAGTCATTATTTTCATTTGTCTAAATATTAAAGGCAAATCCAGAAGAAGCCCAGAAGCCCCGCCCCCAAAATGTGTGAATATTTGGCGTTTTGGAGAAAATGCAAACCTGAAAAAAATTATAATAATAAGTGTATTAATAATCACAAAAAATGTGCAAAAGAAAACCTACCTTGTACAGCAACATGATGAATCTGTGTTATTGACTTATAGTCGGGGTCACTGATTAAGACGTTGTACTCGCCAGCATCTGAATCTTGCAGCTCGTTTATACACAACGAGAAGTTTTCTTTACTGAACACCACCTTATTTTCATAGGCAGGGTTGAAGTCTGTATTATCTCTTGAAGTAGAAACAATTTTTTTGTCATTAAAACTCCATTGACCATCTTTGATTGGTCCTTTGTTTTTCACATGAAGACACACGGAGCTGTTTCTGAGGCCGTGATGTTGGACTGGTGGGTCTCTGGTTCCTGGGGGGAAACATTTTGTTTCAGTCAAAATCAACACATATATTTACATTCAAGTCTGTTTTTAGTGAATATACAGATTTTTTATTTTTTTTTTAAACACTTTCAATGCAGAAACCTTGGAACAACAACCTGACGTTCAACATGCCAACGAACTGAACTTTCACTTATATTACCTGTTTGTTTGTTTGTTTTTTTATTTATTTATTTCAGGCATCTGACATTTAATACATTTTCTGCAATCACATGCATGTCCAATATTTCTATACACACAAAAAAATATATAATCTATGTTTAATTAGACCCACACATACTGATCAACGTACAGTACACACACACACACACACACACACACACACACACACACACACACACACACACACACACACACGCACACACACACACACGTCTCATATATCTGATTAACCGGTAGGAAGTAGTAAACTTATCAAATCCTACCCATTCTCCAATATTTAATAGCTATCTATTATAACTATATTTCTGTATTAAAAATTGTATTATATATGTAAATATAACAGTAAGAATTGAATTGAATTGTATTTAATATCGAAGAATATATGTGTGTGTGTGTGTGTGTGTGTGTGTGTGTGTGTGTGTGTGTGTGTGTGTGTTTGTATATATGTGTCTTCTATATTAAATACAATTTTTACTGTTGTATTTAAATATACAATACAATTTTTAATACAGAAATATAATCGTAATATAATAGATAAGTACTGGAGGTCAAAGTAATACCGTCCAGTCTTGATGTATGTTTAGATATTTTCTCTTATGGGTATATATAAAACCTGCTGTCATACAGTATCTGAGGTCAGAACCTTACAGCTCGTCCAGACTTTAAGTCTTTAAGAGAATTTTTCTAGTTTGACAAGTGGCTCAAAGTGGTTTCATGGGTTTGTCTTTCATCTGCATAACGAGGTAAATTAACGACGACGTTCTCTACAGGAAGTGTGTGTAAAGCGAAAACTATATGGTTCCTAACACAGAACCCTGTGGAACTCCACCTTAAGTTTGAATCTGAGCTGAGGAGTGGAAGCGGAACTTGTCAGACAAATATGAGCGAAGCCCCTTTCCCGCTGTTTCTTGCCGACTTGCCCTTTGTCCACTATCTTAGAGATCAAAGGAAGGTCGGATAGTCGTCTGTTGCTTTTAAAAAAAAAACAACCGTGATTTTTATGAAGCAACAAACAACACATTTTTTATCCATTTCCGTCCTACAGCCTTGATTTTTTTTCAAAGAAACCTTAAATAAACCTCTCCTGACGTTCGGTGCGCCAACAAACTGAGCTTTGGCTGGTCTTACCTGAAACAATCCAACAACTCAGAAGAAAGAGGAGGAGAAGGAGCATTTTCAGTCTTCTTGTAACCCGTCAGTCGTGCCGAATGCCAAAATTCATCAACAGGAAACATGTGACATATTTGGGTTTTGTGTCTTTTTTTTTTTTAGATTTCCGTGGTTCACGAAGCATGAAGGGAACAAAACCCGCAACAGGTGTGAGAAGTGTCGACAGCCACGACGTGAGTTCTGCACAAAGTCTTCCGGGGTCTGATTCTGCGCCACGGGAAACCAAGTTGCCAACTGTTGCTAGGAGACGATTTGATTCTTTTATCTCAACTCCAAATCACCAGTTTTACTTGTGGCGGATACTGTCACAAGATACTTTCCCAGATACTGTCGCCTAAAGTTTAAGAAAATGAAAGTGAGTCATTATCTGATGGTGGAAATGTCTGTGTGTAGGAGGAGGAGGTGTAGGTGGAGGTGGTGGTGGTTTCACCATGGGTATGCAGTACCAGTCGCCTGGTTTTGTATGTGACTGCAAGGAAACGCCGTGTGGTTGTAGTTAGACGATAAACTACAGTGGCCCTGAAGTGCAAGCCACAACAACAAATCACTAAACACGACAACAAATGGAAAAACACAACTGCAAATTGAAAAACACAACAGCAAATCATTAAACACAACAAATTGAAAAACACAACTGCAAATTGAAAAACACAAGGACATTAACTTCAAAGGAAGAGCAGCAGACGAGCTCTCTGATTGGACGACGGAGCCTTTCAAGCCTTTGAACCAGAAGTTATTCAGCCTTGAGAACGAATTTCAAAACATGGAAAAATTTGGTGACTCCTCTACCAACTCTTTCTCGCAGCTTGGACAAAACATTGTTGCTCCTTTCCTTTCCGCTATTTTCTCCTCTTGAAACTAAACGAGCCACAAGCGAAATGACGTCCGGTTCTTAAGTGGTTCATTCCCGTCGTCCAATCAGACGATCTCTTGCTCCCAACTGGTATCTACCTTTTCTGTTTAAGTTACCGTCTTTGTGTTTTTTCATTTGTGTTGTGTTTTTCAATTTGCTGTTGTGTTTTTCAATTTTGTTGTTGTGTTTAGTAATTTGTTGTTGTGGTTTGCACTTCAGGGCCGCCGTAATAAACACACAAGCAGCTTTTCCTCCTCCAGCCATAAAAAGCTCAAATTCACACTTTCAGCCTCTCGGATTGGAGACGTTTGGACAACGTTTGGACACATTTCGACATTTTTCCACAGACGGACACAAAGAGACGCCGCAAAACAGCAGGTTTATTGAAAGAGGCACTTACAAAGGTACATTAGCAGTTAGACCGGTTCTGGACACGAGCAGCACCGGTATCAGTACAACCCTTCAACCATCCACGCCAGTACGTTTCCCTTTTATTAGCATTTATTTGGGCTTTTCTGGAGCAGCAGAGAATCTCGTATGTACGGCGGCCCCGAAGGGACATGGAGGAAAAAACAAAAAATATCTCGGGATCTCGCAATAACTTTCGCGAGATCTCGCAAAAGCATGTCCTTTCGCTAAGAATTGCTTGAATGTCTTTATATTTTAGGCCAATTTCAAAATAAAACGCAATAAAATGGTCGTACGGGTGGGTATCCACCATTAGCATTAGCTTCTCTCAACAACAGAGGGGTACGGTGGCTCTGCAAGGACAAACTTATATATATATAACAATGTTTTGCGAGATCCGAGATAGTTTTTTTTTTTTCTCCATGTCCCTTCGGGCTTCCGTACAGATGCGAAAAATCATGTTATCTCAATTTAAAAAAATATTTCGTCGTACCTATAAAATATCTTAAAATTTTGGTTTACTTTTGTACGATTCTTGTTCTGAAATCAAAATTAGAATACATCTCAAAATAATAAAAAAAAAATTTTTTTTTGCCTGGAAATTAAAAATTTTTTAAATGACAAATCAAATCACTTTTCAACAATGTGATATTTTGAGAAACTTTTCATTGAAGAGCATCAGAACATATTTTTAAATTGAGATTCAGATCGTTCTCGCACTTAATCAAAAGTGCAATTTAGTTTCTTTTTGGGCTTTTTTTAAAAGAGGATTCATAACAGTCTTTTTGGGGAACAATTTATCTTTGTGATTTATATCAACTCCCTGTAAAATATAGAAACGACTCATTCATCCGACAAAGACGGAGAGAAAAAGGGGCTTTTTGAGCTGATTTAAAAAGAAAAAGAAAAGAAAAACAAACAGTGAAATCCACTTTCATTGCCACTGTACGAAAAGATGACAGCATTAGAAACACAAATAATACGAACCCTTACCGGAACAACGTTGTGCACTGACAGCAATTAATATGGTATACTGAAAAAAAATGCAGAGGTGTGCACAAACCGGAGACATAATAGAAAAAAAAAAAACCGTTTATACATACTGTACATCGAAAAAAAAAAACTGTACATGCAGTTCAAAAAGTATTATGACACGCAGGCGGGTGTAAACTCAGACTCACGAACCACAACGTACCCAGAAACTCACACACTAGAACGAACCCACGGTTTAACAACAGTGCATTAAGTATCGACGTTAGTTCAGTTATTGTCACAAATGCCACGTTTCCTTCGCGTTAAAGTGCTTTTTAGTAATTATTACTAAACATGTTTGCCCCGTTGAACAAGAGCGTGTTCTTCAGGCTTGTTAGAAACTACGCGCCGACATAGGAATCTGATTCCACGTCCCTCGGCGGCCACAACGTTGACAAATGTCGTTAAAAAGACGAGGCGGTACTGCGATCCGGACTCGTTTCTTTTTCGCATATTACGTTTGCGAAAAAAGTTCTGCGTTTACACAGCGACTTTCTGAAAACGACGGCGTTAAGCATTGGTAGCTATTAGTTCTGCACATGCTCAGTAGAGACAATCCTCCGTCGATGTCGTGACTCCCCCCGGTCCACGCCCTCTCCTGGGACTTGAGGCTTTTATTTTGATCAAATAAACAATCCAACTGGGTTTAATGGTTTCCGCGACGAGAACAAACGACGGCGCCCTCCGGTGGCCCCCGGGATGCCCGCTGCAGCGTTTTCAGAGCGTTGCCGTGTGGACGTGAAACTTTTCGGAAACGGAAACGACAAAATCGATGCGTTTTCGCTTCAAATGTCGCGCAAACGGGGCCGTTAATACACACAGGCAGTGTGTGTGTGTGTGTGTGTCTGTGTGTGTGTGTGTGTGTGTGTGTGTGTGTGTGTGTGTGTGTGTGTGTGTGTGTGCTTGAGCAAGTGTCTCCTTGAGCAGCTTGTTTTTCTGTCTCACTTCCTGTCTCCACCTGATCTCTCAGTTTCACACGGACGTTGCGCCTCCTCTTCCTCCCCTCCTCTTCCTCCCCTCCTCTTCCTCCCCTCCTCTTCCTCCCCTCCTCTTCCTCCCCGCCTCCTCTTCCTCCTCTTCCTCCCTCACACGTTGCTAATCCGTACGCTCAGCGGGCTGCTATCCCTGATGCGTCCCCTGTCCCGCCCCCTGTCCTCCCCCCGGTAGCTCTCCTCCAGCCTCATCTTCTCGGGGTCCGTGCCGCCGTTCTCCTTGGCCCTGCGCCGGGACGCCGGGTCGCCGGGCGCCGGCGGCGTCGGCGACGGCGGCGCCTGCTTGAAGAGGGGAGGAGTCTTGGTTTTGGCCACTTTGTCAAAGAAGGCGAAGTCGGCCACGTACTTCCCGGAGGGGGACAGGGACACGACGGGGGGGAACTCGTAGCCCCACAGGATCTCGTCCGGCAGGTAGGAGGTGCGGACCTGGCAGGTGGCGGAGGTCGGCTCCACCGTGGCGCTCATGATCACCAGCAGCTCGAAGTCGGCGAGGTCCGGGTCCGTCCAGCCGCCGCCTGAACACAGAGAGGACAAGATGGACTCAACGTCCTCCAAGGACCAAGTCGTCCAAATACTTTGAGCCTGATCTACTGTGAAGTAGAAACAGAAATGTGTGTCGGAGAAGTAAATACTAAAAGATACAACGTGCCGAAAACACAACTTTTGCAAAACACGGCCACAGTGAATAGTCGTTCTGCACATGCTCAGTAGACGGACAATAACAAACATGGCGGCTTCCAGAGTGTCACGACTCCCCAGCCCATATTCTCCCGGGACTTGGTGCTTTTATTTTGACAGTCGCCGTAATGACAATCCAACTTGGTGCTTTTATTTTTACAGTCGCCGTAATGACAATCCAACTCGGTGCTTTTATTTTGACAGTTGCCGTAATGACAATCCAACTTGGTACTTTTATTTTGACAATCGCCATAATAACAATTCAACTTGGTACTTTTATTTTGACAACTGCCACAATAACATTCCAACTTAGTGCTTTTGTTTTGACAGTCGCCGTAATGACAATCCAACTTGGTGCTTTTATTTTGACAGTCGCCGTAATGACAATCCAACTTGGTGCTTTTATTTTGACAGTCGCCGTAATGACAATCCAACTTGGTGCTTTTATTTTGATAGTCGCCGAAATAACAATCCAACTTGGTGCTTTTATTTTGACAATTGCCACAATAACATTCCAACTTGGTGCTTTTGTTTTGACAGTCGCCGTAATGACAATCCAACTTGGTGCTTTTATTTTTGACAGTCGCCGTAATGACAATCCAACTTGGTACTTTTATTTTTACAGTCGCCGTAATGACAATCCAACTTGGTGCTTTTATTTTTACAGTCGCCGTAATGACAATCCAACTCGGTGCTTTTATTTTTACAGTCGCTGTAATGACAACCCAACTTGGTGCTTTTATTTTTACAGTCGCCGTAATGACAATCCAACTTGGTGCTTTTATTTTGACAGTCGCCGTAATGACAATCCAACTCGGTACTTTTATTTTTACAGTCGCCGTAATGACAATCCAACTTGGTACTTTTATTTTTACAGTCGCCGTAATGACAATCCAACTCGGTACTTTTATTTTTACAGTCGCCGTAATGACAATCCAACTCGGTACTTTTATTTTTACAGTCGCCGTAATGACAATCCAACTTGGTACTTTTATTTTTACAGTCGCCGTAATGACAATCCAACTCGGTACTTTTATTTTTACAGTCGCCGTAATGACAGTCCAACTCGGTACTTTTATTTTTACAGTCGCCGTAATGACAATCCAACTCGGTACTTTTATTTTTACAGTCGCCGTAATGACAATCCAACTTGGTGCTTTTATTTTGATAGTTGCCGTAATAACAATCGAACGTGGTGCTTTTATTTTGACAGTCACCGTAATGACAATCCAACTTGGTACTTTTATTTTGACAATCGCCATAATAACAATTCAACTTGGTACTTTTATTTTGACAACTGCCACAATAACATTCCAACTTAGTGCTTTTGTTTTGACAGTCGCCGTAATGACAATCCAACTTGGTGCTTTTATTTTGACAGTCGCCGTAATGACAATCCAACTTGGTGCATTTATTTTTACAGTCGCCGTAATGACAGTCCAACTTGGTGCTTTTATTTTTACAGTCGCCGTAATGACAATCCAACTTGGTGCTTTTATTTTTACAGTCGCCGTAATGACAATCCAACTTGGTGCTTTTATTTTTACAGTCGCCGTAATGACAATCCAACTTGGTGCTTTTATTTTGACAGTCGCCGTAATGACAGTCCAACATGGTACTTTTATTACGCGGCTCGTCGACACACCCCCCCAGGAAGGAGAAGGACACGCTGGAGGACATGAGCGCTCAAACAAGCACACACACCTGCATCAACAGGCCTCAGTCCGTCATCTGTCCAAACAAGTCTTGCCTTGCCCCCGGACACTGTGTCACTCCCACCACAGCGTCAACACCGCGTTTCGCAACCGTCCGTACACAATGACTGAAACGCCGCCGAGGGATCCTCCACGTCGGCCCGGCCCGGCGGCGCAAGTCCATCCAGCACACCTTAAGGCGTTTGGTCCATCTTATGCTGCTTTATTTATTTATATGAAAGGCTGCATTTACTGATAACTACGTATCTGTAATTGGCAATAACAATAATGGAAATTGGGTTCTAATGTCAGCGAGTTTGGATTATTTCAACTGTAGAACGATCTCCTGCTGAATAGCAGTGGTTGTGCTGGAGGCAAGCGAGTCCTCATCCAACATGGCTGCCGCATTGCATTTACTGATAACTACGTATCTGTAATTGGCAATAACAACAATAGAAATGGGGTTCTAATGTCAGTGAGTTTGGATTATTTCAATTCTAATGATCTCCTGCTGAATAGCAGTGGTTGTGCTGGAGGCAAGCGAGTCCTCATCCAACATGGCTGCCATGTTTCATTTACTGATAACTACATATCTATAATTGCCAATAACAACAGAAATTGGCTTCTAATGTCAGTGAGTTTGGAATTTTTCAATTCTAATGATCTCCTGCTTCAATAAAAGTGGTTGTACCAGAGGCCAAGCGAGTCCTCATCCAACATGGCTGCCACACTGCATTTACTGATAACTACATCTCTATAACTGGCAATAACAACAACACAAATTGGGTTCTAATGTCAATGAGTTTGTATTTTTTCAATTGTAATGATATCCTGCAATAAAACTTGCAATAAACTTTAATAAAAGTGCTTGTGCCGGAGGCCAAGCGGGTCCTCATCCAACATGGCTGCCGCGCTGCTACAGTCTGTCAGCTTCAGCAGCAGTCGATGAGGCGTGTGCCTTCATATATGTGTTGAAGTTGTATAAAATAATAAGATTGGTATTGCGTTCAGTTTTTGGTTGAGATTTAGAAAAATATGCACTTTGTTGAAATGTATAGTCTGAATTACTCGGCCCCGGTCCTGAACATAAAAAACGTGTTTGTCAGCCCCCGATTGAAGACGTCCGGATCTTCCGCCTCGGTGGTCTGCCGCCATGACGTCTCTGCTTTTCATGTAAATCCACATGGTGCAACGCTGGAAGCCACTTTCAGCGAGTCTAAGAACGCCGCCCCCCGCCGGGCGTCCATTGAGGCTAACGAGGGGTCCGGTGGCTGGAGGCGCTAAAGCCGCTAAGTACGGACCCGTGTTCAGTCGTGGGGATCGTCCAGGAGTGTGACCGAGACCCCATGCGTTACCGTCGCTGTTCCGCCTGTACATCCCAACCCCCCCCCAAACAAAGGCGGGCTATTTTAAGATTCTTCTTTGGGGGGAATTATTTGAACTACGCCTTGCCTGGTGACTTTTAAACTTGCTTTGTATTGCCAAGATATACAAGTCCAGACGTTTTCCACAAGAAATGTTTTATCTGGAGCTACAAAATAGCTTCATTCTACTAATGTCTTAACTTAAATAACTTAAAAACTCCTGTTTTGTTTGTTTTTTGCCAATTTCCACATTTATTTCATGGATTTTTCCTTCATTAGCCATTTTAGCTGTTTATTTCCACTGTGCATTTCCTCATGGTCACTATTGGTCATTTTAGCTAAACTAGCCATTACACATTTTTGTTGTCGTTTGAGCTATTTTAGCTTTTTGTCCTGTATTTTTTTGGGAGTAGCTTTTGCCGTTTTATCTGTTTGTATCCGTTTTTGAACAAAAGTGTGACGGTGTGCAAACAAATTAAAATAAGAAAGCAACATTTTCTGAAAGCTTGTATTAATAATTGTTGTTTTTTTTTTGTTTTTCTAGCCCTTAAAGTCATAATAGAAAACAACAGGATTTATTAATCTTTATTTTTGGGGGGTTTTTGGTTGGGTTTTTTTGTGTTTAACTTTTGTTGTTTTTATTTATGTATTTTTTTGTTTTTGTTTTTTTGTTTTCTGTTTCCAAAAAAACACAAAAACAAAAAAAGTATTAACCTTTATTTTTTTTTGTTTAAAAAAAAAATCTTTTAGGTATTTATTTTTTGTTTTTTTTGTTTTGTTTTTTTGTTTGCAAAAAAACCCACAAAAACAAAAAAGTATTAACCTTTTATTTTTATTTTACCTTTTTTTTTTTTTTTTATCTTTTGTGTATTTATTTTTGGGTTTTTTTTGTGATTTCTTTTTGTTTCTAACCCTAAACAAAAAAAAAGTATCAACTTTTAGCGACTTGTACCGATACAGAGCACCGATGCCAGTATTTATTTTACACCATAAAGCCTAATTCATTCTCCGTAGGGAAACGACACGCGGCGGCTACGCGACGCCGTAAACCACCTAATACTCACTGGGTTCTATTTCTCCAGTTTCACAAGTATCGGCCCGATACTCTACTCTAGTGTCGGCCCGATACTCTACTCTAGTATCGGTACCAATGCATCCCTACAGCAGTAAAAGGTGTTTTTTTTCCGGAACCGCTGCCTGGATTTACGACGAGCGAACGACGGCGGTCGAGCCTGACAGGACCTCGGAGAGGAAAAGTGGGCGGAGCCACTGGAAGTGGGTCTTTGCGTGTCAGAACCCCGGACTGAGCGCCATTGTGCTCTAATGAGGGGCTCTGACACACACATTCCTGCCAAACAGACCGGGTCGGGACAAAACGGGGCGGCACATGAGCGTGAATACCAACACACCTACACACACACACACACACACACACACACACACACACACACACACACACACACACACACACACACACACACACACACACACACACACACACTATGTACATGGAGACATCTTTAAGATATATACAGCTCATTACATCATTAAATGATCTTTGATATTCAGCCTCAGACATGAAATTTGGAATTAAAAAAAAGCAAAAATGTTGTTTAAAAACATCCGTTTTAAATGTGACACAACTTTCAAGCCGGTTTTGCTTTGTCGCTTTTTATGCTATATTGTTTTTATTGTTTCTATACGTCTGTGACCCTGGATGCTTTTATGTGCAGAACGTCAGATGTTACTAAATCCTACTTATTTACAGCAAACTGGTGAAAATTCCCGAGATTGTTTGTACGTTACGCACTCCAAATTAATAAATAGATGAATAAAATGTGTAATTCATGACTTCACACTAGTGTTTCATCTCAACTCAACTCAACTTTATTTATAAAGCATTTTAAGTAAAAAAAAAAAAAAAAAATGAATGAACAAAACAATAAAAAAACAGTGTAGAACAATAAAATAAAAATAAAAATATATTTTGTGGTCTTAAATTGTAATTTTTTGGAATGAAATGTATATTTTATGGCCTAAAATGATCATTTTTGTGGTCAAATGTCAAGTTATTTTGTTTAAGGCTCTAATCTAATCTAATCTAATATAATATAATATAATATAATATAATATAATATAATATAATCTTCACACTAGTGTTTCATCTCAACTCATCTCATGTTGATTTATAGAGCATTTTAAGTAAAAAAAAAAATAAAAATTATAATAATTCATTAAGAAAACAGAATAAAAAACAGTGTAGAACAATAAAAAAATAAATATATATTTTGTGGTCTCAAATTGTAATTTATTTGGAATCAAATGTATATTTTCTGACCTAAAATGATCATTATTGTGGTCAAATGTCAGCTTAGTTTCAGGCTCCTTGTGTCTGATTGCTCCTGATGAGCTTCACCTGCGGCGGCTGAGTGTGATTGTTGTCACCTGGTGACTGCAGTCTAAATTGGCCTTGTCTGGTTTGCTCTGCTTGTCAGTCCGTCGTGTCTCTGTGTCCTGCAGGACTCCTCTCCCTGCTTCCTCTTCTCTTATAGACTTTCTCACTTTTGAGGGATTTTGGTTTCACCTGCATTTGGCATTAAAGCGTTTTAACTGTCGTCTACGACGGAGTTCTGAGTCCAGCTTGTGAAATACAGCTTGTGGCCCCAAATTACAATTTCACGGCCGGAAATTCACATTTCGGGGCGACAGAATATGAATTTAAGACCACGAGATATTAATTTATGACCAAACTTTTAAGTTGTGTTTCGGAGGTCACGTCTGGGTCTCGGGACACGTTTACAAAAACACGTTTCCCTTCTCTGCGTTTACAATATTTAAAATACAATTTACACCAGGGGTGTCAAACATGTGGCCGCCATGGGATTTTTCTTTTTTTTTTTTAAAGTATAAAAATGAAAACTGACAGAGGCTGATCTAAAAACACCAGATTGGCAAAAATGACATTCAAAACCAACCTTGGTCAGAATTTATTAATGCGTCTGTGGAGGTCACATGACGCAACACCTTTCACAATAAAGGTGTCCAATTTATGTGAAGTAATACTTTAGACACGTAAAGTCAAAAAAATATTTCAAGATTATGACAAATTGTTTTAATCCTGAATAAAAATACGATATCTTGATAAGATGACAGGTTTTTTTTGCAAATATATCTGATTTCCTTTAATATGTATATTTCAGAATAAGACCGGTGAATTCTTGCAAAAGGATCAAAAGAAGGAAAGACTTTGACATTTGTCCGTGTCTGCAGTTTAATACGTTACGTTTGACTTGTTGTAGAAGTCGCAGCAGCCAATCAGAATCGTGGCACACAAAATAAAATCAAACATCATGAATGATGCGGTAAAGCCCCGCCCACCTTTGGTGGCCCAGGCCCGGAGGGGGCTGTGGTCGTCGATGATGTGGTAGAAGGTGAGGGGGATGATGAGGAAGGGGCTGTCGCTGGACGTGTCCACCTGGAAGGGGACGTTCCGCTGGTCCAGACGCACCGTCTCGCCCTCCTTGGTCAGGGACGTCTGGAGCAGCTTCCCCGTCACCTGGAGGGAGGGGGAGGGGGGGAGGGGGGTCAGTGTTCTCCAGTGAACCAGGGGAACCTTCCAGATGCTCAAAACGTCTCGACGGGACTGGTTGATCTCAATTTGTAATTTTTTAACTTGTTGGAATTACAATCAAAGAAAAAAGATGAAGTTATGAATTATAGAAATCCCCTGTGGATTTTTTTTTTTTGAAAGGATGTGAGTCATAATAAAAACTTCCTTCCAACACATCAAAGGTGATTATGAGTAACAACAGGAAGACCTGCAGTGGAAATGTTTCTGTATGAGATGTTCTAGATTTAAATATATACACAATCAACATTTAATGGACACAAAATTGTACTTTGTTGCTGTGAAACAGTCATTTGTGGCATGAAATAATCATTTCAGATGACAAAATAAGAGTTTGTGGCCATGAAATAGTATTTTGGGGCCATGAAATTTGAACTTGTGACTATGAAATAGTCATTTTTAGCCACAAAATTCCATGAAATATGAATGTGTGGCTATGAAAAGATAATTTCTGACACTAACATGATCATCTGAGGCCACCAAATATGACTTTATGCCGATGACTTTACACTTTACATTCACCACCACTTCCTCACTTTATCCCTTGTATATATTTTTACGCTCCTGTATATATTTTTACGCTCCTGTTATATATATTTTTATTACTTTGGCTTACCGGGACCTGAGTCCAAATTTCGTATCATTTTATGATATGACAATAAAGAATCCTTGAATCCTTGAAATACTCATTTAGAACTCAAAATAAGATTTTTTTTCTCCACAAAATAGCAATTTTAAATCACAAAATATGAACTTGTGACTATGAAATAATCATTTGTGGCCACTAAATTTCATTATTGAGGCCATGAAATATTAATTTGTGGCTGTGAAAATGACATTTCTGGCACTAACATAATCATCTGAGGCCACCAAATATGACTTTATGCCGATGAAATACTCATTTAGAACTCAGAATAAGATTTTTTTCCCCCGACGAAATAGCAATTTTAAATCACAAAATATGAATTTGTGGCAATGAAGTGGTCAATTGTGGCCACTAAATACCAGTGTGGTGATAAAATGTTACATGAGAGGAATTATTATTATTAATAATAATAATAATAATAATAATAATAATAATAATAATAATAAGCTGCAGCGACTTGCCTGACATCCCAAGAGCAAACTCTTCCTCATGTTGGCGACCCGGATCATGAGGCAGGGCCGCCCCTCGTGGTTCGACACCACGGCGTGTTGACTGAACTTCACCGTCTCGCCTCTCTTCTTGGGGCGTGCGACCTGAGGGGGAGAGGGAGGGAGGGGAGGGGGGGAATTTATCCCAGTGTCAGTAAGGCTCTGAAGGTTTTTCCTCCTCCTGTAGTCATTTAAGGCTGTTTTCCACTGAAACGTGTCGGTGGAGGTCTGAGGGGAAGGAAACTGTCACTTTTGGACAGAAGGAATATAAACACTGACTTGATGAACCGATATTTAAAAAACAAGTGAAATAAATATTTAACTTCATGCAGTTTTGTACAAACTTGAGCAACGGTCCTGTTTCCATGACAACCTTTGAAGTCGGAATGCATTTTAGTTTCAGAAAAGTTCTGCGTTTCCACGGCGACTGTTTGAAAACTGTCAGTTCAAACCTCAGTGGCAGAAATACTAGAAACTTTAATAAAAAATTGTATGTCTTCCTGCTCTTTTTTCAAACAATGTCGATGTTTTGTTTATTGCTTCTATTTTAAAAAATTTTTTTTACTTTTTCTTTCTATTGTATGTACAAATAGTAATAAAAAAAATGTTTTTTATACATGTTCAAACTACAAAATTCCTGCGAGTGATATTTAAACACTGAGATAAATCCCAGAGGAATATTTAAATTGACTTTTTTTGGTCTTTTTTGAAAAGACGCGCCCCGTCCACCTCAGACCCACCTTTGCCAGGAAGGTGCCGGTGATGAAGATCTCCATCACCATGGTGACGACCAGCTGGAAGATGAGCAGGATGATGGCGACGGGACACTCCTCGGTGATGCAGCGGAACCCGTAGCCGATGGTGGTCTGGGACTCCAGGGAGAAGAGGAAGGCCCCCGTCAGGGTCTTCACCTCCATCACGCAGGGCGTGTGGTTGGAGGGGGGGTCAAACTCTGGAGGGCGTGAAAACAGAAGGTCACACTTTGAACCGACTTCAAATGGTCCAAAGTGCTGCAGCGTGGCTTTTAACAGGATCAAGCAGAAGATCTCACATTACTCCTATTTTATATTCTCTGCACCGGCTCCCCATCAAATTTCGAATTGATTTCAAGATTTTAGTTCTGACTTTTAGAGCGCTACGGGGTCAGGCTCCGAAATATGTGTCTGACTCGTTGTGCCCCTGGTACCCCATTAGGTTCTCGGGCCAGAACCTCCTCACTGTTCCACAGACCCACTTTAAAACCAGAGGAGACTTGGCCTATAAAACTGTTGCTCCTAAATATGTGTCTGTCTTGTGCCCCTGGTACTCCATTAGGTTCTCGGGCCAGAACCTCCTCACTGTTCCATGGACCCACTTCAAAACCAGAGGAGACTTGGCCTATGAAACTGTTGCTCCTAAATATGTGTCTGACTTGTTGTGCCCCTGGTACTCCCCCGGTCGCTCCCTTAGGTCCTCGGGCCAGAACCTCCTCACTGTTCCACAGACCCACTTTAAAACCAGAGGAGACTTGGCCTATGAAACTGTTGCTCCTAAATATGTGCCTGACTTGTGCCCCTGGTACTCCATTAGGTTCTCGGGCCAGAACCTCCTCACTGTTCCATGGATCCACTTCAAAACCAGTGGAGACTTGGCCTATGAAACTGTTGCTTCTAAATATGTGTCTGACTTGTGCCCCTGGTACTCCCTTAGGTTCTCGGGCCAGAACCTCCTCACTATTCCACAGACCCACTTCAAAACCAGAGGAGACTTGGCCTTTGAAGCTGTTGCTCCTAGATTGTGGAACGACCTTCCTTTGTCGCTGCGTGTAGCCGATTCTGTTGATTCTTTTAAGAAACAGCTGGAAACACGATGTTCAGACAAGCTTTTAGTTGACATGGCTGTGATTGGTTTTATCTTTATTCCGTCCGTACTATTTTATTCCGTCCATACTATTTTACTGTGTCCGTACTATTTTATTATTTTTATGCCTCTGTGAAGCACCTTGTGAATTTATCTGTGAAAGGTGCTATATAAATAAAGTTTCTTCTCTTCTTCTTCTTTTTCCTGCTTTGGCCCCCCTTCCACCCCCCCGTCCCCCCCCCCCTACGGGGTCTCCGTGCTCCCTACCCAGCAGGTCTCCGTGCACCATGGCCACCAGGTACCACAGCACCCCGAACACGAACCAGGTCCCGGCGAAGGTGGCGGAGAAGAGGAAGAACTTGTAGCGCCACTGCATGTCCAGGAAGGTGGTCCAGAGGTCGCGGAGGTACAGCGCCCCCCGCCCGCTCACGTGCTCGATGCGCACGTTGCTGCGCCCGTCCTTGGAGAGGACGCGGCGCCGCCGCCGCAGGGCCTCGGGGCCCAAGGCGTCCGGGGCCCCCCCGCCACCCCCCCCTTTGGCGGGGGCGGGGGGGCCCAGCAGCGGCTTGGTGATCTCCGTCTGCGTCTGCGAGTGGCAGACCTTCTGAGGGGACGAGCCGTCAGACGACGGGGGGGTGGCCGACGTCATGGCCGCCGCTGGACCGGGGGGGAGGGGGAGGAGGCAGGAGGTGAAGAGAGGAGGACAGGGGAGCAGGAGGAGCATAGGGGAGGACACAGAGAGGTGGGGGGGGGGGGGTCAGGAGGAACAGATGTGAAAAGATAAGAATGCGAGGAGGAGAAGGTGGAGAAGAAGGGAGGAAGGAGGAGAAGAAGAAGGGAGGTGAGGATGAGAAGGAGGAAATGAAGGGAGGAAGGTGGAGAAGAAGGAGGAGAAGAAGGGAGGTGAGGATGAGAAGGAGAAGAAGGGATGAAGGTGGAGAAGAAGAAGGGAGGAAGGTGAAGAAGAAGGGAGGTGAGGATGAGAAGGAGGAGAAGAAGGGAAGAAGTTGAAGGGAGGAAGGTGGAGAAGAAGGGAGGTGAGGATGAGAAGGAGGAGAAGAAGGGAAGAAGTTGAAGGGAGGAAGGTGGAGAAGGAGGAGAAGAAGGGAAGAAGTTGAAGGGAGGAAGGTGGAGAAGAAGGGAGGTGAGGATGAGAAGGAGGAGAAGAAGAAGGGATGAAGGAGGAGAAGGACAGGTTACACAGACTCTATTGTACAAATATGCAGTTTGATGGACGTTGGCAAGAGATTTTATAGCAGTTCAGCAGTTCCTGGTGTGAACGACAGACCAGGAACATCTGGTTCAGGTGAACCATCTCTCCCGTTTCCCATTTGCCCCTGAACGCACCACGATGGAGTCGTAGCAGTGTGTCAATATCCATTCATTGAAAAAAAAGCCCTTCAAGCACAGAGCCGGTCAAGAACACCACTGGTGTCACGTGGTGTCATGGAATAATGGGGGCTCTCGGTGTCAGCAGCAATAACTGCCCCCCCCTCACCCCCCTCACCCCCCTCCACACACACACATACACACACACACACACACACCGCCACCAACCCACAATTCTTCTCACCGTACTAGTTTTCCTCTTTTGCACTGTCCCATCTGGGCTGCAGTTTGTCTTTCTCCACATCCTTCTCTCTCTCCCTCTTTTTTTGTCCTCCCCCCCCCCCCTCTCTTGCACTCACTCACTCTCTGTTTGCTAAACAGGCCTTTTGTGTGGCGTCGCCTCTGCTTTCCGGAGCAAACGTAACACAACAAGTCGCACAAAAAGCCGTGATGCTTGGTGATCGGAGACGTCCTGTCCCTTTTTTTTACTACACTTTTATTATGAAATCCCCTTGTGGAAACTGGCTTTTTCTGCATATACCCCTCCTGTTTCTAGTGTCAACAGGGAGTGGGGGGGGGGGGGGGGTGACTCTGTGGGAATCGAACCTGCAAACTTCCGCCTCCAAACCCCCCGAACCCCGGTCTGAACCCTTGGCCTCCCCTCGCTCCCGGCCAGAGCTCACACTGAGCCCATGAATAGAGATCTGTGTCCAAGGCTGCACCATGAATGCTGAGATGCGGAGGGGTGGAGGGCAAGGGGTGGAGGTGGGGGGGGTGGGGGAGGTGAGGAGGGCGGGGCCCGCATGTGATTGGCCTCGTACGCTTCCAGCCGACCCCTGAACCCAGCAGAGCTCCGGCCCACACATACAGTAAACACACACTGTTGTGCCGGACCTATAGGCCGTACAGTGCCGGTGATTGTTGCCAGGAATGTTTGGTTTGCCAAGTCGGGACCTCACGCGCCGAGCCGCGGCCAATAATAATACGATTGTTCGCTTTAGAGTCCCCTTCCTTTGATCCTTTGATCCCTTTGATCCCGGCGTCCCCCCCGGCCGCATCGGACGGACCGAGAGATCCGCAACCAACACGTGAAGATCGACTGTGACTTATCGCCTGCCCGGCCGGTTTAGGCCCTGTCTGGTTGCCATGGGAACAAGGGAAACGCAACTTTTCGTCAACTTTTCATCAACTTTTCGTCAACTTTGTCAACTTTTCGTCAACTTTTCTAAGCAGTCGTTCATTCATGCGCTCAGTGGCTGAAAATAATAATCACCACGCATTTCATGGCCACGCATTTCTTTCGCGTAACGTTTATGTCTGGATAATATGGAATAAGTGCTTATGTCAGCATTTTGTATCGGCAATAGCGAGACCCTATAGTCCTCAAACTTTACAAAAAAGTTGCATCGCAGCGTCCCGGATATTTTTCATCATTATGAACCATCGAAGTCGGCGATTTAAAACGCAGTTTAGAACTGTACTGCGGTGGGACGTGTCTCTTTGATGCTCAAAGCAGCGGAACGAGTTAAAAGGCCAAAGCGTTCCCCGTTTTCTCCCGCCGAGCCGCGCGGCCGGATTCCAGCTCGCGGCGAAACGACTCCCCGCGCCGGTTGGGACGACCACACTCAAGGTTAGGATCCCTTTCCTCCCCGCCGGGCCCTCTCCTTCCCCTCCGTCCTCCACGCACAACAATCCTTTGTTTTCCACGAGATGAAAGGGACAAAAGCCACCATTGAAAAAAAAGAGGGAAAAAAAATACGACTGGGCGAGCGAGTAAGCGAACGAGAGAGCAAGATAGACGAGGGTGTGTGTGTATGTGTGTGATCTGCGTTTGATGGTGTGTGAGTATGCAGTGCTTGACATTACGGGGGGGGGCGGGGGGGGCGGGGGGGCCAGACCCGGGTGGGCAGGAGAGGAGAATAATTGGTTTTGCGGGGCGGGATTGAGATGTGGAGTAAAGGTGGAAGGCAAAGGGAATCACTGACAAAAGCTTTTCATTAGTATTCCAGAGGAGATAGTAACCCCCCCCCCCCTCCCCCCCCCACCCCCAACCCCCCCAGCAGCTGGCAATTCTGCGCTGAAAGAAACTCAGCGGCCACTGTACTCAGTCTAAACATGGACGCCGGCCCGAGGAGCTGAAAACGAGGAGCAGCCGTATCAATGCCGTCCTTTCAGGGGGAAAAAACACAAAAAAACAAAACAAACAAAAACAAACCAACAGACAGTCTCATTAGGAGTCGTTGGGTTTTTTTCCATTTTCTTTTAAAACCGACACGAATCGTTGAAGACAGAAAGTCCAACGCTTCTGTGTAAAGTACAAATACTCACCTTCCCGCTACTCGCCGCTAACAAGTACCGATAGGAGTACTTTTTATTAATGGTTAAAATTATACTTAAGTCATCTTTGTCCTCAGTCCGTCTGACTTCTGTCGTTCTATCGATATTAAAGAATCTCGATTGCGTATCGAAGTATGCATGAGGCTTTAGAGCATTTTATAAGTACTCATATCGGTACTCTTTATCGACGATTAGCTAAAGGTTAGTATTCTTACTTTTAAAAAAGTGGTATTGCTGAATCCCTCGTTTGTTTTAATCATTGTTTTCATATTAGTGGTTTGCAGGTCATACCTGCACATGTTTGTTTTTCAAGAAATGGAATAAAAATATTCTCATAAATGTGTTGAAATTAAGTCTAATCTCGTCAAAATAAGCCGGAAAGTTGGTGATCAGAGAATCAAGACATTGTGAATTTATGTTAGAGACAATCTATGCATTTTTCTTTATATATTTATAAGATTTATAGGAGAAATCTTGATTTTTAGCTTAAAACTCCATTCACTGTGTCCACATTGTATTGCATCGCGTCGATTTATCTTCACTTGGACAACCCAACAGGAAGCGAATGTACGATGGTTGCCATGGCGACGGGGTGTTTGTCTCAATGTGTCCGCCCCCCCCCCTGTAAGAGCTTCCACCTCAATCCCTTCAGACCCACTTCCTCGGCCGGGAGAGTTACGGCTGCGAGCCGACGGCCAACAAAAGCCAGCGGCCGTTGGCCAGCGGGGATCGTTCAGGACCGACGTTTACTGCCGCCGCTCCGGAGGCGCTTCGTTTGATTGGCTGTAAATCTACAGACGCTTCGCGGAAACGGCCCGTTCGCTTAATTCAGCCGCGCAGCAACCGTCGCTTTTAGTCCTAATTACTGAGCAGGACGTCGTTAAACAATGTCTTCTGCAAATTAAGACCACGTCAGACAAATTTTATTTTTTTCTGATGATTCATAGCCGTAAAAATGACTCAAACCGATGTAGTACATATGCCAGGCCACAAGGGGGCGCTGTATCGCACTGCCACTGGAAGTACACCAAATCTTTGTACTAGAAATCCGACATGTCGCCTCATGAAACCAAGTCGGTCGCTTCTGCAGCTCGACCGCTAGCAGGCAGTCCGCCATTGTTGTTGCTGAGCGACGTCGCGGGCTGATGACATCATCGCTTTCAGCAAATGTCCGTCCATACATCAAAGGTGGGATTTTCAAATCCCACGGTGTGGGCGGGGCCAAGATCTGACTCCCTGTTTACACCATAGGTATAAAATGCGAGATGCCTGTGACGTGTCGACAGCGCCGCCATCTTGGAGAGGTCTCGCGCGCGTGCTAAACGTATAGAGCCCAGGCTAGGAAATCTACAAAAACATATGTAGCTCGCTTGCTAGTGCACGTAGCAACACTGCCGCGGGATAGAGGTTTCCCTCAGCTTTAAAATGAGGTATTATTTGTGTTGCTATGCAGACTAGCAAGCGAGCTACAGATGTTTTTGTGGATTTTCTAGCCTGGGGTCTTTATGTTTTGCGCGAGCAGGAGACCTATCCAAGATGGCGGCGCTGTAGCCACGTCACAGGCGGCGCCGTGAGGCATCTAGTGTTTTATATCGATGGTTCAGGCAGCCTCAAGTGAACGCAATGCGTTTTAGGAGTCCGTCTACAACAGGGCTCTGGTTTTTTTTTGAGAAACGCCTCCAGAGGTGGAACTTTTTGAAAACGCTCATCGTGGAAACGAGCGAAAAACGAGACTTTCTGAAAACGCAGGTCCGCCAAACGTCCCGAGACGGTTTGGAGTTTATCCTCTGAGCAGAATAAGAGAAACTGTATTTCACCTGTACAGTCGTTCTTTCAACTTCTTTATTGTTTGCTTGAGTTTGTCTTTCGACACAGACGACCAGTGATCTGCACACACACACACACACACACACACACACACACACACACACACACACACACACACACACACACACACACTCACCGGGGGCAATCTGGGGTCAACAATATAACCTTACATGCATGTTTTTGGTGCAGCGACCGGAATTTGAACCCAGACAAAAAAAAAATGACGGTGTAAAACAGACCTCACCTCCCCGACATGGTGTTTTGTTTTGTTTTGTTTGTTTGTTTGTTTTGTGGCTTCTTGCAGGTCGGCAGGAAGTCATCGTGTTACCTGATGACAATCTGTCCTTATTGACGGGAAATCCACAAACACATCACAATTCATTTAAAAGAACGTGAATTTGAAAGCGAAAAGGCAATTAACAGGAAGTGGCTTCATTAGTATGTGATGGAAGGACTCCAAAATAAAAGATTCTACGAAATGAGGACAAAATGGACTGATGCATGGAGACACGAGTCCTGGTGTTCCAATATTCTGCATATGTACGTGCATTATTTACATACTATACTATACTATACTATATTTTACTATACTATACTACATTATATCATACTATACTATACTATATTATATTTTACTATACTATACTACATTATATCATACTATACTATACTATATTATATTTTACTATACTATACTATATTATATCATACCATACTATACTAAATTATACTATGCTATACTATACTATATTATACTATATTATACCATACTATATTCTACTATATTATACTATACTATATTATACTATACTATACTGTACTATACTATATTTTACTATACTGTATTATACTATATTATACTATACTGTACTATACTATACTATATTATATTATGCTATGCTCTACTATACTATACTATACTATACTATATTATACCATACTATATTCTACTATGTTATACTATACTATATTATACTATACTATACTGTACTATACTATATTTTACTATACTGTATTATACTATATTATACTATACTATACTATACTATATTACACTATACTATACTATATACTACATAATAATAATCACAATTTTAAAAATTTAGAATTTTTCACACTAAAACAAATTGTGTCAAAAGTAAACACGAGTAATTTTAGTGTAACAAGTGAGATGAATTGAATTTTAGCCTTAATATTACAACTGTTATATAATTACTAGGTTTCAAAAGGAGGATTTTAAACACTTTTTTTAGGGGTTTTCTTGGAAAATGTGATCGGACGTCGGCAAAAACTCAAATAAATCAACTCTGGTAATGCTGACGTTACATTTTATTAACGGTTATTATTGTGAACTAAACTTCTACAACTGTAAACCTGAAATACAGCTTTGTCATATTCTGTAACTTGGTGAGCTTACGTGTGTGTGTGTGTGTGTGTGTGTGTGTGTGTGTGTGTGTGTGTGTGTGTGTGTGGTACAATTTTAAATAGTAAGTCAGCAGCAATGTTGCTGCTTAAAATTCGAAGCTGTGTGACGTAAATCAATTAAATGCTGACTCAGCAATTTTTCTTTTGAAGACAAAATGTTTATAACCTTTTCTAGAAATATGCCTTCACCACCCCCCCCCCCCCCCCCCCCCCCCAAGTTGGGAATCACCGTTACTGTTTATTAAATAAGATATTAAATGCAGAATTAATAAATAAGGAAAATCAGACACGTCCAGGTTGTTTCAGCACATTTGAATTAAAATAACTGCAGGTTCTGTTTTATATTTCACCTTTTCAGGCCACATAAATTAAACAACAACAATAAACTATGGAAAATGTATAGAAAAGTAGAGTTAAACAGCTGCAGAGGAACTGAACTGGGATCAGATCAATGAAGCTTTTTAAACATTTCAATTAAATACACTGCAGAAAAAAAACAGCAAATTCAAGCTGAGCGCTGCTTTACTGTCGCCGTGGCAACCGTATTTGGACGTAGGTGAAGGTGAAGCGGTGGGTGGGGGGGGGGGGGTTCACCCCCCCCCCCCCCCCCCCCCCCCCCGCCTGACACACTTTTCCAAAACACACTCTGCTCACATTCACAAACATTTTTAAAAACGTCCTTACCTTTGCGTGGACAGAAGGTCACTCCCAAACTTTTAAGGCTTTTTGCTCAATTTTTGTTGTTTGTTGAGTTTTTCCCGGCAAAACATGTGAAGCGTTTGTTTTGTTTTTTTGAGGGGGGGGGTAAACAAGTCGCATTCTCACATCACATTGTTTTCCTGTTTGTTGGTTGTTGTTGTCGTCCTACATCGTTGTCGCCCTGCGTTTGTTTACCAAAAATCTTAAAATTACAAAATAAAAGGCAGAAGAGGCTGGATGACGGCGTCTCCCCCGGCGACGGCTCCCTCCAGCGCCCCCCCCCACCCCCCCCCCCTCGTCCTGCTCGCCGGTCCAGGCAGTACCGGTTCCGGCTCGCCGCTACTGGATCATTATGTAACCGGATGAGCAGCTTCTTCTTCTTCTTCTTCTGCTTCTTCTTCTCGGCCGTGAGGCAGAAAGAGAGAGAGCGAGGGAGTCCAGCGCGTCCAGAAGTTAAAGAAGCTTGTGATGTCCACTCCCCCCCCCTTACCTCACCCCCCCACCTCACCCCCCCCTCCTGCCACCGCCACAACCAGCACGCCTCTATATAAACCCAAAAGTATTCCGACGGCGACATTTTTTTTTTTAATTCATTAATTCGACTCTCCTCCCAGCGCCCCCCCCTTCCACTCCGCCCCCCCCCCCC
>NC_137672.1:18691041-18746092 GCF_963422515.1 Blennius ocellaris | reverse complement strand
GACGAGATAAGATAAGACAAGATGAGATAAGATCAGACAAGACAAGATAAGATGAGATAAGACAAGACAAGATAAGATGAGACAAGATAAGATGAGATAAGACAAGATAAGATGAGATAAGACAAGATGAGATAAGACAAGATAAGCTAGGACATTCTGCATTCACGTTTGCTCTTCCTCTGGAAATGTTTAGATGTGTTTTGTGTTTTGGATAATATTATTACTGTTATTGTTATTATTATTATTAAACTTACCAATTAAATTTATTATTAATAATAATAATAATAGTAATTTTTATTACTATTAAAATTACTAATTAAATTTATTATTATTATTAATAATAATAATAGTAACGGTAAGAATAATAATAGTAGTAGTAATGATAATAATAGCAATAATAATAATATTAATAATAATAGTAATAATGATAAGATAAGCCTTTATTGATCTCACAAGGAAATGTACTTGTTACATTCTGCTCTTAAGGACACTCTTATATACAATGACTATCAAGAACTCCAAGGGCCAAAAGTATTGACAGTAAAAAGTAATAATAAATAAAATAAAGTAAAGTAAAAGTAATAAAAATCACAAACTATAATAAAGTATAATAAGTTCTATGGGGAGCAAAGTATACAGTAAGATGAAATACAAGGAAATTAAACTATGATGGGGGTAAAATAAAAGTACAATAAGCATACTGTAGTAAAAAACAATAGCAGTGTTGGCAGTGCAGGTGCAGGTTCAGTCCGAGTACATTGTAGGGTACAGTTGTACAGTGTAGTAAGTATATAGTCGTACGGTGAGCGTGCGGCTCGTGGAACCTTGTGATCGAACTCAGCTACACGCAATTAATCTAATTCAATGAGTTGATGCGTCGCGGAGACGCTGCGCTTCTGAAATGTAATAAAGACGTTAAGAATGAAGCTCCAGCTGCGACGAGACGTCATGAAACTCATGATGGAACTCGTGTAGAGAGTCGGGCCTCACGTGGGAACGCGTCTGGAATATGGCGTCAAATCCTCGCTGGAGCGTCTTTGAGTTTATAGTTCGAGACTTTGTGATCAAACACATGAAAGTGAACTGGTCCAGAGCCACAGAGCTTTGTAGTTCCTCCATCGGTGCTTTGAAGCTGCTCGGAAATTATTTGTAGATCAGTTTTCATCCTGATGTTTTTAATCTTTATTCTATTTTAGTTTAATTTGTGTACCTCACTTGGACTGGATTACGAAATGATTATTAGATAAAGATTATTTTATTATTATAAAAGCTAAAACTCCTAAAACTGCTGCTTAAAAAAGTCTTCAAACTTCCAAAATTCCAGTTTAAAAAAGTCTACAAACTACTAAAACTGCTGCTAAAAAAAGTGTACAAACAACAATTGTTGTTTAAAAAAGCCTCCAAACTACTAAAACTGCTGCTTAAAATCTGCCAATGGCTAAAATTGCTTTTTTTTTTAAGTATACAAACTACTAAAATTGCCGCTTAACGTCTACCAATGGCTAAAATTGCTGTTTTAAAAAAGTATACAAAGTACTAAAATGTATATTTTTAAAAAGTATACAGATTACTAAAATTGCTCCTTAACGTCTACCAATGGCTAAAATTGCTGTTTTAAAAAAGTATACAAAGTACTAAAATTTATATTTTTAAAAAGTATACAGATTACTAAAATTGCTGCTTAACGTCTACCAATGGCTAAAATTGCTGTTTAAAAAAAAGTATACAAACTATTAAAATTGCTGCTTAAAATCTACAAATGGCTCAAATTGCTGTTTTAAAAAAAAGTATGCAAACTACTAAATTCGGTAAAAACCAGTAGAAAAAAAATATTAGAAGGAAGATTGGCTGAAGAAAAAGTAACCAAAACATTTAAAACTATAATAAAAGCAGCAAAAATGTGTCAAACTGTTTTAAAATGGCCAAAACCGGCTGATCCAGTTAAAACCGGCTCCAAAAGCTAAAACTAGCAAATTAATTCTCGACTGTCAATAAACGTGAATTTATCAAAGCATTTATAAAAAGTTTCCCGGCTGATGTTTGACGACTGGAGGCGTTTTGTAGCAGCAAAGTGTATTAAAAGCCACGAAGCTGATGGTTGTTGTTGTTGTTGTTGTTTCCCAGGCATGAGCACGGTGCACGAGGTGATCGTGGCGCGCCACTGCGGCATGCGCGTCTTCGCGCTGTCGCTCATCACCAACCAGGCGGTGATGGACTACGACAGCGAGGAGAAGGCGAACCACGAGGAGGTCCTGCAGACGGGCAAGCAGCGGGCCGAGCAGCTGGAGCGGCTGGTTTCCACCATGGTCACCAGGATCGAGCACAACAACAACAACAACAACTACGCCTGAGGCGGCCCACACCCGCTACTACGCCACGTTTGGGTTTTTTTTTGTTTTTTAGCTGTAGGTCAAAGAGACGTAGGATCGTGTGACGTTTGTAGTTTAATGATAAATGCTTTGATGTACATTCCTCCACAATTTGACTTTTTCTGTTGTATTATTTAAAAAAACAAAAACAAAAAAACGTTTGTTCTAACTTAAAATACACAATCACCTTGTATAAATGTCCGATTTAACTTAATGAGCACAAATCTTAATGTTATGGTTGTTTAAATGTGTATACTAGTGGATTTAAGGTATTTTGACGTTTGTTTTTTTCTTTTTTTAATATGAATGTTGTTACTAAATGTATTATTTATTACTAGATGATATTCGTGTCTGCTCTTTTATTTTGGAGGGGGAGGGGGGGGGGGTTGACGATGAAACAATCCTTTGATGTATTTTTTATTCCTATTCTGGTCAATAAATTTACACTGCAAGTCTTTGGATTTTCTGCATAAATCTGAGTTTTACACACATTTTATCAAGTGGCTCACGTCTGAATGTCACAATTACAGGTTGCCCACGTATCTGATTTATTTTTCTTTTCTTTTTTTCATGTTATAAATTATATATTTCTAATAAGGTATCCGATCTCAAAATATATTGATGAAAAAAAACATGTCCTGCTCATGTTGTCCTAAAGTAGATCAGTCTGTTGCATAAGACAGAAAAAAAAGCAACAAAAAAAATAAAAATAAAATTGGGCCAGAGTATAAATGTGGTTTTATACTCATTTTATGGTGGAAATACACTTGGAATTCATCCCTTTCTTGACCAACCCGCATAAATAAAACAAAATCTTGGTTCAAACTTTGACATCAAGAGATTTAAAACTTGGAAAAATCATATTTTCAATCATCCCGATCAAAAAAATGACCTCGGGCTCTTATTTTGGTAACCAGGAAACCTGCAACATTAGGTTAGGGTTACTTTAAATTCATTCTTGTGAATTTATTAATTTATCAAGAAAAGAAAATTCCCCTTTTGGCAACAAAAGCAAGTTTTGGTCTTTTTAAAACCGACTCAAATGGGATGTCATGTCCTAAATAACGTGGACAAATGCACTTTTTTTTTTCTTTTTTTTTTGCAGACACAAGGCAAACACAAGAGATCAAAGACACAAAGTCAAGGCCACATGAAAGTCTGCCAATGGTTTATTTTCCCAGCGTTTTATGGGTTCTGTAAACATTACACAACGTTACATAAGCGTTACTCTGCACAAGCTGGAGGCTTCCACTGCTTTGCTTTTCTTTCTTTTTTTTTTAAAAACACGCAGAGCGGCTGCTGATCGAGTGAAAAAGTGAGGCGACGCTTCTGAACGTAGAAAAGAGAATATGTCACATTTCACACTGCATGCACACAACAGACCCATCCATCTTGCATAATTGTTTTTATATATATATATATATATATATATATATATATATATATATATATATATATATATATATATATATATATATATATATATATATATGAAATCTAGTTATAGAAGTCTGTAAAAAGTGCCATGCATAACGATAAGCTGTATTAAAGATAAACATTCCTCTATGATAGTTTGGCACAAGATGTAAACAGGTTTTTTTTTTTTTACATTTACATTAAAGCCCCATTATTTATTTATTTTTTTTCCATAAATCTATGTCAAATTGTTGGAATTGTTTTGGCGTGTTTTTTTCACCTTTTATGTGTGCAACTTTAATCATACTTAATATATATATAATGTGTAATATATAGTACAATATATTATATAATATATATATATACTAATACTTAATATTGTAATCGGGGATGCACCGATACTGATAACTGCTTGGTATCGGTACTCGGTACCGGCGAGTAGCTAAAAGATACTTTTTTTAAAAAGCGGTATCGGTGCATCTTTAATTATAATATTCAGAGACAATGATTATCAATACTTTGAATTAAAAAAAAATTTGGCTTGTTTTTCTTTTTCACTTTTTACGTGTGCAACTTTAGTCATATGTAAAGGTAATATTGTAATCAGGGATGCACCGATATTGATAACTGCTTGGTATCGGTACTCGGTACCAGTGAGTAGCTAAAAGATACTTTTTTTTTTTTTTTTTAAGCGGTTTCTGGTACATCTTTAATTATAATATTCAGGGATGTCAAATTATTCAACATCCCTGAATATTATAATTAAAGATGTACCAGAAACCACTTTATTTTTTAAATAAAGTATCTTTTAGTGACTCACCGATACTGATAACGACTTGGTATCGGTACTCGGTACCGGCGAGTAGCTAAAAGATACTTTTTTTAAAAAGTGGTATCGGTGCATCTTTAATTATAATATTCAGAGACAATGATTATCAATACTTTGAATTAATTTTTTTTTTTTGGCTTGTTTTTGTTTTTCACTTTTTACGTGTGCAACTTTAATCATACTTAAAGGTAATATTGTAATTAGGGATGCACTGATATTGATAACTGCTCGGTATCGGTGCTCGGTATCGGTACTCGGTACCAGTGAGTAGCTAAAAGATACTTTTTTTTTTTTTTTTAAAGCTGTTTCTGGTACATCCTTAATTATAATATTCAGGGATGTGAAAAGTATTCAACGTTTTTCATTTGGTTGCTATGGTTACCGTAATACAATATTAATCATTATTAATAACACAGATCATGTTTGTTATAATCCAGCGACACTTTATATGAATTGCAATGTTTAAAACGATAACAGGAAGTCTTGGCCAGCCGATGTTGGTCGTCAAGGCAACGGCGTACAAAGATATCGTTTACTTGGCATCTCTTGTGAATGAATCGATATAATCTGAGGAGTTCGATTGATTCCAAACTGTCGTGATAGTTTACGATACTGTTTTGGTCTTGCAGTACAAGCTTTCACCACCAGGGGGTGTTTTTAGTCCAGCGCTAATAATGCAGCTTCGCACTGAGTTGAGATTGTCGATGAAATCCTCTCAATATTAAAGTGATTTCACTGTAAATGTGTAAATGTACGAACTGGATTACTTCTCAGACGTTGGCACGTTTTTTTGGTGTTTTTTTTTTACTTTGTCGGAATCTTTCACCAAACCTTTATTTTGTAGTACAAAAGAAAAATAATCTATGAAAGTGAAGATTGTCCAGTTTTCAGTGCAAGTCACTGTAATTTAAAAGAAAAAAAAAAAAGTTTCCCCATTCAAGTGCTGATTTTGTGTAAAAATTTAACATGCGAGGCGAAAACCTAACATAAATAAATGCGTAGGTTTTATAGTGAAGGACTAGAATTACTAAGATTGAACACAACTGACGAATCAGGTCTTTGAAACAACTCATTTAGATAAAAGACACAAAATATTCCATAAAAAAAACGAAAAAATTTCCCAAAATTTAAAAGGCGATATTGTTAATTGTTGACACTTTTCCTTTTAATTTCCCAGCCAAGCAAACGAGGCGTTGCTACATTGATCAAAAGGTGTGGAATAGAAAATAAACTCCCGTCTTTCAGGCGCTGCAGTAAAAGTCGAGGCGCTGAGTCAGCGGATTGGCTGTTCCCGGGTCAGGCACTGCAAAAGATGGGTTTTCACAGGTTTCTCTGTTTGGTTGAGCGTCGGAGCGCTTCAGCACCGAGCGGCGGGGAGGAGGAGGAGGAGGAGGAGGAGGAGAGGCACTTATTCCCGAGAGAGGAGGAGGAGGAGGAGGAGGAGGAGGAGGAGGAGGAGGAGAGCGGCCATCTTCAGGCAAACATGGTCAACGTGATCCACTGTGGGCAGAAGAGACATGCTGGGTGAGGAGGCGTCTCCTGGACTGGTACCAGGTACCAGGTACTTCAACAACCAGTACAAGAAGCAGTACTACACTGAAGCTACTTGCCCATATCAAGTACCGATACCGGGTACTGATACTGAGTACCAATAGTGTACTGATGTAGACTACCAATACCAAGTACTGATACGGAGTCCCAATACTGAGTACCAAGTACCAATATGAGTCCCAATATCGAGTCCCAATATCGAGTCCCAATACCAAGTACCGATACTGAGTACCAAGTACTGATACGGAGTCCCGATACTGAGTACCAAGTACCGATATGAGTCCCGATATCGAGTCCCAATACCAAGTACCGATACTGAGTACCATGTACCGATAAGAGTACCGATACAGAGTACCAATACCGAGTCCGATGCCACATACTGGTACTGAGTACCAAGTCCAACTACAGGGTCCCGATACCAAGTATCGATACCGAGTACCAAGTACCATGCCAATGCTGATACTGAGTACCAAGTACCGTGAGAGTACCGATACTGAGTACCAATACTGAATACCAATACAGAGTACCAATACTGAGTACCGATACAGAGTACCAACACTGACTCCCGATACCACGTACCGGTACTGAGCACCAAGTATTGATACTGAGTACCCAGTCCAAATACAGATACCGAGTACCGATACCGAGTACCGATACCGAGTACCGATACCGAGTACCGATACCAAGTACCAATATCTGTATCGTTGCAGCCCCGGTTATTATTATTAGCTAAAATAACTGACAGATCATATTGACACAGACGTCTAGTAGAATAATGAATTAATCTAATTAATCATCTGAGATCATTCAGTCGTACCTGGAAGAAGTTTAGACATATTTGACCGTCGGCGTCTGTGTCCATGTTCTTAAAGGTTTCTGCAGAAAGACGAACACAGAAGATTCAGGCCAGGATGATCAAAGGATTCTATTGAGGTAAATTCTACTGATGGTAAAAGTGAATTCCCAGTAAATGACTGAATGGAAACAAGCACTGACTGAACATGGTCTCCAGCCGGACCAGGCAGGTCACGAAGTTGTCGAAGTCGACGGCCATGTCTTCCTCGGTGTAGCGCAGGATGATCAGCTGGAACAGGTGGTTGGTCAACTTGAAACCTGCAACCCAGGAAGGACGGGTCAACGTCTCGGGGGGGAGACTTTGTCCAGTCGGGTGACAAACAAACAAAGACAGAAATTCCAGGGTACCTGCAGATTCCAGAGCCATCCTCATCTCGTAGGAGCTCATGGTGCCGGACTTGTCCAGGTCGAACTGCCGGAATATCGTCTGAGGAAGAAGTCGGAGAGGAACCAGGAGGTCAGAAACAAAAAACTAACGGCCGGCGGCCGAACGAAACCTCCACGTCTGTCATCTCACCAGGTATCGTTTAATCTTTTCCCAGAGGACGTGGAACTCGGTCAGGCCCAGCTTCCCGCTGCCGTCGTTCTGAGCGAAGACGCTAAGGAAGACGTCAACGAGGTGGCGGAGGCTTCGACCCCGGAACTCGACCGCACAGGATTTAATGCAACGCGTTAGGATACGTCCATGAGGTTGATCATGCTGCGGCAGGCCTCCTTCGAGAAGCCGTCCGTCTTCAGGTCCTTATCTGGACGGACGGACAGACGGAGCTTTTATTGTCCTTCAGAGACACAATTTATCTAAACGAGGACTTGATGCTGGACGATCTCATGTCGACCTGCAGTAATCTTGAGTAGGAATTGCGATAAATACAAACGATACCGATACCAGAGATGAGCATCGCTCTTGTTACAGATCCCCGATACATGCTACCTGCTACATGCTAATTAATTTCAGTGCTCATACACCAGCGATGCTACATGCTAAAATGTTTTGGGGCTCAGACAGCAGCGATGCTACATGCTAAAGAGTTTCAGGGCTCATACACCAGCGATGCTACATGCTATAAGCTAAAGTGTACGAGGGTCCAAAATATGCATTGAGATATGCGTTTGACGCGTGTTGATAAATTCCAGTTCTCCGGCGGATCCTGATTCTGATCCACAAACTCCTGCTTCGTCTGCGACTCACGTTTGCCGATGATCCTGTTCAGGATGGTCCTGAGCTCCAGAACGCTGATCTCCATGTCCTGCGGGCAAAGAGCTCAGGTGTTAAAATCACATTCCGCCGCGTCGCTCTGTTTTCTCTTGACGCCGGTTCTCCTCACCGCTCCCGCCAGCTGCCGGAACAGATTCTTGAATCCGGCGTCGATCTGACTCTCGTCCAGCTCCGCCTGAAACATCGAGACCGGAGTTCACGTTTCTGACGCGGGCGAGTGGATAAGGGCCCGTTTCCATGGCGACGATTTTGAAAACGCCGTCTCAGTGGAAACTGAGGAAATGCAACTATTTGAAAACGCTCAGTCGAAAATGCTACGACTCCATGGAAACGGAGGGAAAACCCAACTTTTGGAAAATGCTATGAGTCCGTCTCCGTGGAAACCGAGGGAAAATGCAACTTTTAAATACAACCCTGCTTTTTGAACATGCTACAGCTCCATCTCCATGAAAATGGGGGGGGAAATGCTACTTTTGGAAAATGCTACAACTCCATGGAAACAGAGGGAAAACACAACTTTTTGAAAACGCTATGACTCTGTCTCCATGAAAACAGGAGGAAATGCAAATTTTTGAAAATGCTCAGAGGCAATCTCAGTGAAAATGGGGGGAAAACGCTACTTTTTGAAAATGCTACAACTCCATGGAAACAGGGAAAATCCAACCTTTTGAAAATGCTACAACACCATCGCCATGGAAACGGGGCCCAACATAGAAAAGTACACAGTTGAATCCCGAATCTTTCTCTTCGCAACACAACTCACTTTCACTAACTGGCACAACTCAGATATTGTTAACGTCTCACCTCTGACGGCGGCTCTGCGATGACGTCATCATCAAGCTCCCTAAAGATGAAAGAAACAAGTGAATAAATCAAAGCATGCTGTATTTTTTTTCCCTGCAGCAGAAGAAGAATCAGCGGCGGCGGCGGCGGCGAGGCCACTCACTCGGAGTCGGCCGGCCTCTCAGAGAAAACCCTGAGGACGAAGTCGGCCTCCTTGTGCGGCTCGAAGGTGGAGGGCACGATGATGTACTCGCCGGCCGGCAGCTGCAGCCGCGAGCTCACCTCCCGCAGGTTGATGAAGAGCTCGGAGCGAGCGCTGGAGGCGTGCGTGAGGAAGAAGTCCCGCTTGAGGTGGATGCCGGAACGCCCCACGAACTGCGGCCGGGGAGCCGGGCGTTAGCGTGGCGGAACTTTACAAAAACAAGAAACAGTTGGAAGACTTCTCACCTCGCTGGGAACCTGCAGGGACGACGGGAAGAAGAAGAAGAAGAAGAAGGTTAACATGACTCAGCGGTTTGGGAGATTCTCAGCCGGCGAGGTTCTGACCTCGTAGACGGCGAAGCCGATGGTCTCCATGTCTTTTCCCTCCCGCCGCTTCTTCCTGCGGTCCTTCTGCATGAGCGCCACCAGGAAGGTGCAGTCCTTCCTGCCGGGGGCGTCGGGATGCTGCAGCGCTAGCTTGAACTGGGGGTTCAGCCAGAAGGTCGCTGGAGGAGGAGGAGGAGGAAACATATCGTGATGTCGTGTTCAGCTGAAAGCTGATTGGACGAAAACCAAATGACGAGAAACAAACTGGGGGGAGGGGGGGTTACACACTTCCTGTTCCCGTTTTTCATGTCAGAAAACTTGTGGGTTCCCATGTTTCCATGGAGCTGGAGCGTTTTCAAAAAGTTGCCTTTCTCCTGTTTCCATGGAGATGGAAGTTATGTTAAAAAGTTACGTTTTTCCCCCAATTCCATGGGGACGGAGTTGGCACGTTTTCAAAAAGTTATGCCCCCCTCCCCCCATTTCCATTGAGACAGAACATTTTCAAAAAGTTATCCCCCCCACCCCCCACCCACCCATCTCCATGAAGCTAGACTCAAATGTTTATAAAAAGTTATGTTTTCCACCATTTCCATGGAGATGGTGTTGGACACATTTTCAAAAAGTTGTTTATCCCCCCCGTTTCCATGGAGTGAGAATATTTTCAGAAAGTTGTTTCCTGCCCCATCTCCATGTAGACAGACTTGGATGTTTTCAAAAAGTTGTTTTCCTCCAATTCCATGGAGACGCAGTTGGCACATTTTCAAAAAGTTGTTTATCCCCCCCACCCCCCATTTCCATGGTTTCAAAAAGTTGTGTCCCACATTTCTTGTGGAGTGTTTTGAAAAAGCTGCTATTTTCCATGGGACCAAAGTCGCAGCATCTTTCCGAAAAAAAGTTGTGTTTCTGCCGTTTCCATGGAGACGGAGATGTACATTTTCAAAAAGTTGCATTTCCCCCCCAATTCCATGGAATTCTCTTTCACAAGGTTGCGTTCTCTCTGGATCCGAGAACCGCCGTCATGTAAACGGACGCCCAAAACAAAATGACACCCCCCCCCCCGTACCGGGGAAGTTCCGGCAGCCCCCGGCGGTGCTGCCCCTCCTCCACTCCCCCTGGTACAGCGAGGAGCTCCACTTCTTCAGCTGGCTGTTCTGCAGCGCGTCGGCCGTCAGGTTGCAGATCTCCAGGCGGGTGAACTCGCGCAGGAAGTCGCTGAACGACATCCTGCCGGACGGAAAACGATTCCAGGTCGCTTATTTTTATAAAACATTCGGACGCTTTTTATCGGTACGAGTCAGAACAGAATCAAAGACGATCACTTCAAAGTGACTCTCCTTTGATGTCAAGTAAATATTGTCTTCTCACACTGGAATACGCACTACTTAGATTACTTGGGAATTTTTAAGTATTTGCTGACGATTCCTTGGAATCATGGAAGATTTCACGACGGCGAAGATCCCGATTTATTGAGGATCCCTCTAAGTGTTTCGAGGATTTTTGAGATCTCTTGGGATCACGTTGGGAATCGTTTAAAAAAAAATTTTTTTAGGATTCTTCGTTATGTTTTTAGGATTTCTTGAATGTTCTTTAAGATCTCTTTGATCTCTTTGGGATCTTTTTAAGTTTTTATTTTTTATTTTTAAATATCTCTTTGGGATCCTTCAGGATCTCTTTGGGATTTTTAAAGATTAATTGAAATCACTGGGATCTTTCCAGGATTCTTTAAGATCTCTTAGGATCTTCATAAAGTTGTTTTTATTTTTTAAATATCTCTTTGGGACTTCATTTCAGGATCTCCTTGGAATTTTTTAAGGGTACTTTGTGATCTCTTTGGGATGTTTTCAGGATCTCTTTGGAATCTATTTAGGATCTATTAATCCTTGGCTTTTGTTTTGACATTTCTACAGATTCTTTAAGATCTGTTTGGGATCTTTTCAAGGATTTTTTTTTTAAATATCTCTTTGGGATCCCATCAGGATCTCTTTGGAATTCGCTAAGGGTACTTTGAGATCTCTTTGGGATATTTTTAAAAGAGATCTCTGAGATCTTTTCATGTTGGGATTTGTTATTTTTTGTGTTCTAATGTCTTTAAGATTACTTGAGGGTTCTGTAAGATCTCTTAGGATCTGTTCGGGATCTTTCAAAGTTTTTTTTTATATCACTTTGGGGTCATTTTGGGATCTCCTTGGAATTTTTTAAGGGTACTTTGAGATCTCTTAGGGATATTTTCAGGATCTCTTTGGAATCTATTTAGGATCTATTAATCCTTGGGCCTTTGTTTTGACATGTTTACGGATTCTTTGAGATCTCTTTGGGATTCTTTCTTTAGGATTCCTTCAGGATTCCCGATTTCGATTCCTTTCTTCAACTGGTCCGTTGTCTGGACAGTCGTTTTGTTGACTCCATCAAAGAGAGAAAGATGTGGGATCACTGTTCGAACACGTCGACTCACCAGAATTCACCGTCTTCGCTGCGGTTTTGCAGTCGACTCCGGACTCCGCGGTCGACGCTGTCCCACTCCCTGGAGCTGGTGGTTTCATAGAGAAAACAAACGACTTTAGATAAACGACGTACCAGGGTCTCCGGGGCCGGAACCCCTCGTGTGTTTATACCCGGTCCTAACAGCTTCTGGTACTTTTCAAAAAGAGAGCCTTCCTCTGCAAAGCTGCATTGTTTTAGTGTAATGATTTGCTACGTGTGCAAGAAAACAAGGCCACAGACGATATCTTTTTTTTTAAAAACTTTTCACGACTCGTACTGTTGAATAAAACAAAACAGTTTGACAAGTTTTCTTGAACAGAAATCTGTTTGAGAGTCGGGACTCCTCAGCAGAGCCGTGACAAAACACAGCCGGAGGGAAGCATGTCTGGCATATTTTACTTTTCAAACCTTATGTAATATAATCCTCTCCCCCCCCCCCCCTCCCCCATCCCCTCCCTGTACGGCTGTTCCACCCACTGAACATTGTGTCTTTCTTTTCCCCTCAGACTGAGGCAGCAGATTCAACAGCCTTTCAATGCCTGCAAGTTGTTTTTCTGGTTTGTTCTTGTTGATGGAAATGGCAGAAAATGCAACTTTTAGAAAACACTCTGAATCACGTCTCTGTGGAAACGGCAGAAAACGCAACTTTTTAAAAACGTTTCGAGTCTTGTCGCCATGGAAATGGCAGAAAACACAACTTTTCAAGAACGCTTAGTTGTGTCTCCATAAAAACGGCAGAAAACACAACTTTTTGAAAATGCTCCAAATTGTGTCTCTGTGGAAACGGCAGAAAACGCAACTTTTCGAAAACGCTCACTCACGTCTCCATAAAACAGCAGAAAATGCAACTTTCTCAAAATGGTCCAAATCATGTCTCCGTAAAAATGGCAGAAAATGCAACTTTTCGAAAATGCTCCGAATCGTGTCTCCGTGGAAACGGCAGAAAACGCAACTTTTCAAAAACGCCCCGAGTCATGTCTCTCTGGAAATGGCAGAAAATGCAACTTTTCAAAAATGCTCCAAATCATGTCTCTGTGGAAACGGCAGAAAATGCAACTTTTTGAAAATGCTCCAAATCATGTCTCCGTAGAAACGGCAGCAAACGCAACTTTTCAAAAACGCTCCAAATCATGTCTCCGTAAAAACGGCAGAAAATGCAACTTTTCGAAAACGCTCCTGAATTGTGTCTCCATGGAAGCAGTTTGACAACACTCCTGACTCTGGTCTCCATGGAAACGTGAGGAAACCAGGCTCACCTGTCACTCCAGGGCCCGGTCCACTCCACCTCCCCCCACGGGTTCCTGATGCGGACCAGCCGGGTCATGTTGCCCCGGTACACCACCTGCCACACAAACACAGGAATTATTTTTATTGTAGCTTTACTTAAAGTGCCCAACAAATAAACTATTATTATTATCTCTAATTATTGGTTAAAAACGGCTCCTTTTACACCATATTTGGCATCAAATGTCAACACAGAACGGAGATTTAACCGACAAATGTCATTTTCTCAATTCGTACGTCGTCGTCCACATTGACACTCGGTATCTCAGATCCCTCACAATCGATTTGCACACAATAAATTGATTTTGTTCCAAAGCTGCTCATCGATTTTGAAACGCGTCCATAAAACTGACCCGAGTGACTTTAGACGTTCCATAAGATGAAAAGTTACGTAACGCATCGCTAATGTCATGTAAGTTAACCACAAAACAAAATGGCCTCCAGGCTGGTTAGCGTTTCCTGCAGTTCCTTTTTCTTTTTGTTGATTTATGTTCAGGAGGAGCTTCTTTGTTGGTCCAAACAAAAGAAGAAAGAACAGGAAATAACTTGTTTTTTTCCAGGATTCTGATTGGCCAGCGTAGCTACACTGCCCCCTACTGGTCTGGAGCAGCTTGTTATTTACGCAGGTATGTGTAAAGGAAGAATTTTTCTTTTTTTTTTTTTTACATAGAGGAGGAGGGAAAATATCCGTTTAGGGAGCATTTTGAGCGTCCGTTTCCACGACGACGGTGCTCGACGGCCACCGAAAACGCGGCTTTTAGTCGCGTCGCGGTTCTTCTGCACATGCTCAGTAGATCAACAATAAGAGCAACGTTCTCATTGGTCGTACGCCGCTCACCTCGTCCACGCCGGTCACGGAATAGGCGTGTCCCTTCACCAGCTTCTTGAAGGTGACGGCCTCCATGTCCGTGGAGCTGGTGATCTGGGGAGGAAGTGGGAGAGGTCAAAAAAATAAAAGCACGCGCTCTTTCTCTTGTGCTAAATTTACTGGGCCCTGGTTTATTTTATTTTTTTTATTCTTTTTTAAATAAAATGTAATAAAAATATTTTTGTACCACCAAGGCAATGTTTTATGGTAGTTAATAATAAAATTAAAAAAATACTAAATAAATTAGTAGAAAAAAATTCTACTAATTACTAATTTTTCAAATTTGAAAAACACACACATACACACATAGATTTGTATTTCATATCTAAAATGGATTTAAAAGATACGTAAATCCCAAATTTAGATTTTTGGTATATTGTTGGTATATGTTTTAAGTTAGTTAAAAGCTATTGTATAAAAAAAACCAAAATTCCCCCCAAATAATTTTTTCAAATTTAAAAAAAAAACATTTAAATGATACATAAATCCCAATTTTTTTTACTTTTGGTATATTGTTGTACCACCAAGTCAATGTTTAAATTAGTTAAAAGCAATTATAGAATTTAAAAATTTTTTTACATTTTCAAATTTTTTTTATTTTCAAATTTCAAATTTGAAAACTTTTCAACATTTAAAAAAAAATAAAAATATATGTATATATATATATATATATAAAACATAGATTTATTTAAATATATATTTCTACACCTTGAAGTCAAGAGGACTTTGTCCCCCCCCCCCCCCCCCCCCCCAAGTCTGCTGCAGACCGTTTCCCCTCCTTCGCTGCCCCCTGCTGGTTCCCCTCCGGAACAACACCTTGTACCTGCCATTGCAGGCTCTTCTCTTCTCTGCACCTCCTCCCTCCCTCCCTCCCTCCCTCGTGCCCCGTTTCACTCCCAGCTTTTATTGTGGCGGTACTGACGTCGATGGAGCAGCCGAGCAGCGAGCCCCTCTCCACGGCGCGGCCGATGATGCTGAAGAGGTCGGCGGGCGCCTTGCGGAGCTCGTACATCTCCGTCACGCCGCCGGTGAAGTCCTCGAAGCCCTCCGACGTGCTGCCCCCCGACAGGGCCTCGTAGCAGCCGTTCAGCCTGCGGCGGGGAAACAGCGCCACCCTCAGGCCACGTTCACACGGCGTTTCAGAAGAGCATAGACCTATTTTACTTTTAGCTTTTATGTAGCGCACACAAGAAATGGGGGCTCAAACAGCTTTAAAAAAAAAATAAAACCCTGAAAAGTAATAATAAATAATAAAAAAATAAGATTACAAATTTAAAAAACACACAAAACTGCTTATAAATGTGCTAAAATGTTGAAATTGTCCGAAAACAATTGCTGAAAAAGCAAGAAAAAGGACGAAACTGGTCGAAATGTTTACTATTCCAGATTATATTTGAAATATTCATGAATGCGTCAAATATCAAAACTAGATATGAGCCATTAACAGCTATTTTTGCCTCATTTTAAAAGGTTAAACGTGTTTCGCGCCCTGCTTGGTTACAGAGAGAAGACAGGGTGTAGTGACTACTTCCCTCCACCAGGAGGCGACAAATCCCCAGGAGAGTTTTCACCTGGAATCACTGCCAGTAAAATGTCCTTCAAACGGGGGCGTCTCACCTCAAGAGCACGGTAGAATTGGCTTATTTTATTTTATTTTATATATTTTTTATATTTTATTTTATTTTGTTTTTTATATTTATTCTATTTTATTGTATTCTATTTTTTTTTTATATTGTATTTTATTTTATATATTTTATTTTATGTTTTATTTATTTTTTTAATATTTATTTTTCTTTTTTATATTTATTTATTTTCTATTTTATTCTATTCTATAGACACCGGATGTCCTTCCTGCTCCAGCGCTCTTACTTGGCGTAGGCCTTCTCCAGCAGCGCGCTCCAGAACTCCGTCCCCTCGGCCGAGTGGACGAACAGAAGCTTCCCGTCCTTCACCGGCAGCCGGTCGTCGATCACCACATCCAGCCACTCGCCGAACTGCCAGAACTGCAGAGGAGGTTTGTGAAGACCAACAGAGTAGTTTTGCACCATTTACATTATAGCTACGGTACAAGGTTTTTATTTTTTACGGCGTTGAGCTTTTGTTTTGGTAACCACAGCAACCGGAAGTTCGGTGACGGAAATGCTTGACGAACGGAGAAAAAGACGAAAGAAAAGGTTCACGGTTAAAAACGGAAAAGGCCATGGAAAGTGACCTTAAGTCTTCCATCCGTTTCCATGGAGACAGAGTCAGAAGGTTTTCAAAAAGCTGCATTTTCCCATGACTCCATGGAGACAGTTGGAATGTTTTAAAAAAGTTGCATTTTCCCCACGTTTCCATGGAGACGTAGCTGGAGTGTGTTCGAAAAGTTGCGTCCCCCCCCCCCCCCCCCCCGTTTCCAATTTCAAAACGTCAAGTCTTCCATCCATTTCCATGGATATGGAGTGGGAACGTTTTCAAAAAGTTGTGTTTTGCTCCATTTCATGGCAGTTATGGCACTCTGGAGGCCGCCATGTTTGTTACTCTCCACTGAGCATGTGCAGAAGAGCTTTTCATGACAGCCGTGGCGCGCAGTAGCGGTAGGTTGTCTACACGGCGCAGTCGTCAGGAGGAGATGGGGAATTGAACCCGCACCCTTCCAAACCAGACACTCTTACCAGCTGAGCCCCTAAAAATACTGCTTTTTAATGACCGGACGCAATAATTTTTAAAAGAGGGTTTCAGGCTTCGGTCGTTAAAAATAGCAGCGTCTCGTCGTCGGGGTGAAATAGCTTTTATCTTTTCTCTTTTATCTTTTCTCGGAACTGATTTATGGAGCAAATCAAAGACAACGAGACAAAAATATCTGCGTTTCTTCACAGGAGTGAGACAAACGTGTGAAATTTGAGCAAAAAAGTCTTTCTGACGATTCTGTGACTCAACCTGACGTCGTTTTACTTGTTTTCCCAATTTTGGGAAAACCGACAAACCCTTATAGAACAACAACAACAAAAAAACAGATAAATATTACATGTAAATAAATAGATGTAATGGAAATGTGTCACGTGTGTCTATGTATAATTAAAATGTGCGTATTTATAATCAAAAGGTAGATAAAACGTGAATAAATCAAAATATGTGGCCGTAATATGTGTATATGTAAACATGTATACATGCAAGTCTGTAATGTAAATAAAGGTAAATACAAGGATGGAATGTTTACGTGCAAGATTATATATGAAATGTAAATCTGAAGAAAATGTAAATACATGTAATTATTATTTGTAAAAAGGTCTACATGCAATATTAATAAATGTCGTATATATGTGTAAATGTAAATAAATATAATGTGCAACGTCTATAGGTGTAAATCGAGAAATAAATAAAATTTACATTTATTTAAATAGGGTATATTTTTATAAACGTATATACGGAAGCTTGTATATGGAATCAAGGATAAAGATAAATTTAAATAAATCAATATGCATCGTGTGCAGGATACATGTAAATATGTGTAAATGTAAACATGCATACTGACTGCTATGTACATTTTAATAAACTGCAGATTATAAATGCGTTTGCAACGACGTCGCTAAACGACACTCGAGGGGGAAACGACGCTTATGAAGGAGATAAATCACCATCGGAGTCGTCGAGTCAGTGGGCAGAAAACAATAAGCCACAACTGGAGCGTGTGTGTGTGTGTGTGTGTGTGTGTGTGTGTGTGTGTGTGTGTGTGTGTGTGTGTGTGTGTGTGTGTGTGTGTGTGTGTGTGTGTGTGTGTGTGTGTGTGTGAGAATCTCCTACAGCCTCATTTATGCTGGTTTAAAACACACGTCTATAAACTGCTGCTCTCACGTGGAAATCCCGCCGGATTAAATCACCTGCGTCACTTTCCAACATCCAGTCGCACCCTGCTACGCTAACTGGGCCGTACGTTAAATATCATTGAAATTATCAAAGATAAATGTGTTGTTTAAAGTGCTAAAATGGATAATCTCGATAAAAAAACAAACAAAAAAAAGCTAAAACTGGATACAAATGTCCGGTAACTGAAGCTAACAGCTACGAAAAGTCTAAAATGTCAAATAGCTCATTTAGCTTGAAGGGCTAATAGAGCCAAAACAGCAAAAAAACCATAAACATGCATTATCTATAATAGGACTAGAACTGCTTAAACAGCCACAATGGTTTTAAGATAAAATGGCTTAAATTGATAAAACACTGTTAAAATAGCTACATTTTAAACAAGCTAAATAGACAAACAGTAAAAACAATTCATAAAAAATAAGTTAAAACAGCCAACAACTATAAAAAGAGATGGTTAAATCTGCTAAAACAGCTAAAATTGTAAAAAGAAAAAAAGAAAAGAAAAATGAAAAAACAATACATGAACTACAAAAGAAGCTGGCTAAACAGCTAAAACCACTAAAATCTACTAGTATGTCTAATAAACAGCTAAAAAAGAACAGTTAAACAGCTAAAATGGCCAAAAAAAAGCTAAAATAACCAAAAACTATTAAAAAAAAAAGATGGTTAAACAGCTAAAATGGCTAAAAGGAGAAAGTTAAAATAACAAAAAACTATAAACCAGGAGTTAAAAACAACTTAAAACGAATCCACAAAAACCGCTGATTTGGGAAAACAAACAAAACAAACGGCTGAAAAGAGCTAAAAAAAATATAAAACTGTTATAAAGGCTGAAGATTTAAATACGAATATGGACAAAAGTCAAACTGCCGCAGCTTTAATCTGAGAGTGACTCAAATCCTCGTCTGCAGACGAGAGCGAAAACGAGCTTCCATGCGTTGTTTTATCGACCCGCCAGCGTCCGATGAGTCAGCGCTGCAGCACGGTGTGTGTGTGTGTGTGTGTGTGTGTGTGTGTGTGTGTGTGTGTCTTCTTGGCGAAGCTCTCGCTGCACCAAAGTGACAAAGCGTCTGACATCAAAGGCTTTGATCTGGTTTCCTTTATTAAACACATAAATAATTATTTTCTGTGTTTAATCGTATTTATTTATTTACTTTTAAATGGCTGATGAACAGAATTTGTTGTGTCATGAACTCCCACCAAGTGGGGCAAAACGCAACTTTTTGAAAACGGCCCGACCGTCTCCATGTAAACGGAAGGAAAACAACGTTTTGAAGCGCCTCGTCTCCGTCGTCCACATGGCAATGTGGGGAAAACTTTTAAAAAACATTACAGCTACGTCTCCATGGAATCATGGGAAAATGCAACTTTTTAAAAACATTACAGCTACGTCTCCATGGAATCATGGGAAAATGCAACTTTTTAAAAACATTACAGCTACGTCTCCGTGGAATCATGGGAAAATGCAACTTTTTAAAAACATTCCAGCTACGTCTCCATGGAATCATGGGAAAATGCAACTTTTTAAAAACATTACAGTTACGTCCCCATGGAATCATAGGAAAATGCAACTTTTCGAAAACCTTCTGACTCTGTCTCCATGGAAATGGATGGAAGACTTAACATTTTGAAATTGGAAACGGGGGGGGAACGCAACTTTTTGAAAACGTTCTAATGCTGCCTCCATTGAAACGTGGGAAAACGCAACTTTTTGAAAACGTTCCGTCGGAACGTTTTGCCAATGGTTGGAAAATGCGCCAACTCCGCGCAAACCTGTCCAAGCAATTTAGTAATTCCGTGTGTGTGTGTGTGTGTGTGTGTGTGTGTGTGTGTGTGTGTGTGTGTGTGTGTGTGCAAAGCGAAGTCCAGCTGATAAGGCGGCGCGACGGCGGTTGTTTATGACAAACATCAGACTCCTCATAAAGGGAGTTGCTGAACAGGTGAGGCGTGGACTCGTCCTCTCGATGACTCACTGCAGTCTGAGCTAAAAATAGAAAACCCGTTTTGTTTTGTTTTTAAACATTTTGTGAAAGAAACTTGTTATCAGTGTAACTCCGTCTCGCTATCCGACCACTACATTCCTGTTTCTTCATGACAATGAAGGGAAAATGAACTTTTAATGTGGTGGAAATTGTGCTTTATAGCTGAAATGTGAGAGAAACAATATTTATTTATAAATTGGTACCAATTATTAACAAAAATTGAGGTATGAAATGCAGAAAATATGGAAAATATGGAATATTTTTGCAGATTAAAGAGTGAAAATTCTATGAAATTGCTCCCAATTTTATTAAATAGTTCACAAGGACGTTAATAGACAAACTACAATAGTAGGTCTCCCGCATGTTTAAACTATTTGTCTGGTTTAGGTGCTTGTATGTACTTTTCAACAAGCAAATCTATAAAAAAAAGTATCATGTATGAACTACTTTTACCTCGAATAGATAGAAAAATAAGCTGAAAACGACATAAATTCAAAGTAATTTTAACCTTTTAAACTTTGATTTATGTCTAATTTATCTTCGTGAAGCCAAGAAGCTACAAGCAAAAACGTGTTGTTCCACTTATATACATTACAAGCTATTTATGGTAGATCTGAAATCCAATTAAAAAAATACCAAATTATCTTTTTGAGAGATGCACCGATACCGACACCAGTATCGGTACTTGGTATCGGCAAGAAAAAAATAGGAATCTGTGCATCCCGAAAGAAGATCTTTTCGACCTTTTGAAACCACAAACAAAACCAGAACAGAGTGAGATTAAACAAAGAGCTATTTTGGGACTCTCGCCGGAGACGTAAATAGACGAGTCAGCAAAAAAAACCAAATCACACCTGAGACCGCTCGTCTTTATTTCAGGCCCGTCGCTGCCGCCGCTTCAATCCGCCACGAATCTTAACAGGCCTCTAATGTGTCTGCTGTGGGTCTATGTTTAGCCGCCGCGGATACAGAAGTGAAGTTTTCCCTCACCTGGAAGTGGAAGATGCCGGCGTAGCCGTCCCTGAAGCCCTGTCCGTGAGGAACCACTCTGCGCAGGAGGTCGTCGTTTAAGGTGAGCGAGGCGATGGCTGCCAGGAGCCAGCAGTCCCCTGGAGAAACAAGGGTTTTAATACACATCACATTAAAGATGCAAGAGCCCATCGCAAATGGCCAGAGGGAACGGGAAGGAGTCGCCAACTCAGGGGGGTCCAGTCGCAATTTGGTGACAGGGACTTTATCCAAGTACAAGGGGCCATCGCGGGAACTATCCCCTGGTACAAAGGACCATCGTGGGAACTATCCTCTGGTACAAGGGACATTCTCGGGTCAAGTGCTAGGTACCATCTAGAGAACTTGTCCCAGGTACAAATAATCATTATGGGAACTAGCCCCTGGTACAAAGGACCATCGTGGGAACTATCCTCTGGTACAAGGGACCATCCGAGGAACGTTCTCCAGGCACAAAGAACTGTCACAGGAACATTTTCCAAGTACTAGGGACATTCTCGGGCCAAGTGCTAGGTACCATCTGGAGAACTTGTCCCAGGTACAAATAACCATTATGGAAACGATCCCCTGGTACAAGGGACCATCGTGGGAACTATCCCCTGGTACAAGGGACCATCCGAGTAACATTCTCCAGGTACAAAGGACTGTCATAGGAACATTTTCCAAGTACTACGGACATTCTCGGGCCAAGTGCTAGGTACCATCTAGAGAACTTGTCCAGGTACAAATAACCATTATGGAAACTATCCCCTGGTACAAGGGACCATCCGAGGAACGTTCTCCAGGGACAAAGGACCGTCACGGGAACTTTGGCCAAATGCTAGGTACCATCAAGAGGACTTGTCCCAGGTACAAATGACCACTATGGAAATGTTCCCCTGGTACAAATGACCATCAAGGGAACTTTCCCCTGGTAACAGGGACCATGACAAGAACGGTCCCAAGGTACAAGGAACCACCAGAAGAACTTTCTCCTCGTACGAGGTACCGTCATAGAGACTTTTCACAATACCATCACCAGAACCTCGGGTGTTTATGGCCCCGGGTCAAATCTGTTTTGTTTTTTTTCCCCATTAAGTCCATGAAAAAAAACAAAAAACATTATCTGACCAATAAAAGACCAAACTTGCTGCAGCCATAGGAACAACAAGACTTGTGTCAAATTACAGGCATGCAAGTGTGAAAGATCAGCAGTATTAAAATAGAGGCCGTAAGTATGCCAGGCATTCAGAAGTACTTGGTTGTAAGAGAGGGACGACTTTTACTTCATTGAAGGACAATCCTCTGGTCTGACTCGGTCACGCTGGGCCGAGATACAACGGGAGGAAACACTTGAGGAAACACTCATAAAACTGGAATCCTCCCTCCGAAGCCAAGAGACGGGATCGCTGTTTGCACAAGATTTGCCCTCTGGGACATGGGAGGGGTAAGAAGTGCAGGAAAATCAGGGCAACTATGACTCACCGCTGCCGTTTGGAGGAGTTACGCCGAGTTTGAGACACAGTAGGGCATTATCATTATCAGTACTGCGAAAGTACTACGTCATGCCTGATCCACAGAAATCCAAGGAAATAATGGGAAATACCGAGAACACTGTCACTTGTACGTCTAAATAATGAAGCAGAAAGAATTTGGTGAATTATTTCTTTTGGCAAAACGAGAAGTGGTTTCCCGTGTTGCCACATCTGCCGGGAGAGACGGAGGACGGCCTTGTTTACAGATGTGAGGCGGAGAAACAAGGCATGAATAATAGACGGAGCTCTGGAAACGACGAGGCCAATAAACTGTTACTCGCGCTGCCGAATTGACTGTCAACCGTTAGTCTCTCTCTCTCTCTCTCTCTCATTCTCCTTCAGGCCGTCCGTCTCCATCTGTCTCACAATCTGGCTCACCGGAGGACGACCCAGGACGTCTGGCAAACGATTCAGAAACGATCACGATCCCTGCACTTCTGCACAGATCGTCAGTTCAGGCGTGGAGGCGGAGCTACTTGCTAATCAAACGCAGTGATTGTACGTGTTAGGGGCTGAATAAATATCCCCAACAACCGCTAACGTACCGACGCCAGCCTGTGGGATGGATGGAATTTAGCTTTATATGAATTTTTAACCGTTATGACTCTAATATTAATCAGTATCTCAGCTGCAGGTAAAGGTTGAGGCTGTTGCTTGAGGTCGCGTCGACTGCGGGAGAAGTGGGGTTTTACTTATTCATGACTCGCTTCCACGCTCTCCTCGGACTTAAGGCGGCTCTCGGCACTCGGTTACCTGCTTTTTTTCGCTCGTACTTCGGTGCTGCTGGAGGCATTCTGGATTTCCTGCAATATCGTTTACTTGCAAGATGAGGAAAAGTCGATATACATATTTCTTTTTCATGTCTGATCTGTGCTACTGTGATAGCCACACCAGTATCAGGCCCGATGCCGATACCCGTATTTAGTGTGATACCGATACCAGTATTAGGTCCAAGACCGATACCATTATCATGTCCGACATCTGTATTTAGCCTGGTATTGATACCAGTATCGGGTCCCATACCGATACCATGTCAAGTCCGATACCAGCATCAGGTCTGATACAGATACCAATATCAAATCCGATACAGGCATCGGGTCTGATACAGATACCAGTATCTCGTCCGACAAAAGTATCGGGTCCAATACCGATACCGGTATCTAGTTGGACACCAGTATCGGGTCCAATACCGATACCAGTATGTAGTTGGACACCAGTATCGGGTCCAATACGATACCAGTATCTAGTTGGACACCAGTATTGGGTCCAACACCGATACCAGTATCTAGTTGGACACCAGTATCGGGTCCAATACCGATACCAATATCGGGTCCGATACCGATACCAGTATCAGGTATGATACTGCACATAGTACTCCAAGCACGTGCCACTGTTCAGAGCAAACAGAAGTTTAACCTATTCTCATCCCTTATCTCTGAATTCGTACAATTTTTTTGCAAAAATATATATGAAATATTCTATTTTGCATATTCTTAATTGCCGGTCAAACTCCACCCGAATCATGACTCAGCCTTGTAATACCTTTGTGAACATTTCAAACCAGCATTAAAGATCGAACATGAAATAGTGAAGGAGCAGTCGCTTGTATCTTGTAGTGCAGCGGTGCCACATTTCATCTGCAGTGAAATCGTTGAAATTATGGTGAAATAGAACCATAATTACCTATAAAACTAACCTTTACGTGATGAAAATATCTATATCTTTGCACAAAAAAACCAAACAATTACCATTAGAACAATAACCCCTCCCCCCTCCAACACTGGGACATGAAGAGGAGGAAATCCTGCTGTCGTTTCATTGTTGCGTCAACGCCTGTTGCCGGTGGAAACACCGCGGCGTTAATCCCACCTGGACGGCGCCGCGTTCGGCCCAGCGCACCGCTTTGTTGCGGGACACGTTTAATCTGGAGGCTTCCGGAGCGTCGGCGCTCCTCCACTCCGATGGCTGAATGGTGCAGTAGTAACAGTGGGACAGTTGGACGACCCCCCCTTCCCCCCCTCCAGCCCCCCCAGCCCTGCCCCCCCCCTGCTGGGACTCACCCAGAGCTCCCTGGCAGATGTCTGTACGAGTGGCTCCGTCCACGATGAACTCGGGTCGTCTGCAGATCTCCTGTCAGGCACACAAACATGGAGATCAGCGTGTTTCTTGCGCGTGGATAGTTTTGGTCTTTGCTTTATTGTAACAAGCTGCAATTCAAAGTCTAGAGCTACGCTCGGTAGAGCGCGGGCCTTTCCTTCGTGGAACCGAGTTAGCAATGTTAGCTATCAGCTCGCATCAGTGCTAACTCGCCTGTTCGGGTAGCAACATCGCTGTGTGAAACGCTGAGCACTGAGTCTCCATGGCAAGAGACGCTGATCTCCTTTGATCTCCCGCCATGAGGAGCCGCTTTGTATGGAATTTTTTTGGGGGGGTTTCTGCAAATTTGGGGGGAATTTAGTCGGAAACGGTTAGCGGTTAGCATGCTAAAAATCGAATTGCTTGGTCATCAGACGATGACAAATCGTCCCTGAAAATTTCATGCAATTCAGATGAAAAGTTTTTTGGGGGAAAAGTTGGTAAAATAACATAAAAACAAACCAATGAATAAATAAACGCACAGACGAAAACATAATTTAACTTAATGTCAGCAGGATTAAAGTCTGTTTACAAGTGAAAACGCAAAAACCTTGCTGGAAGCGGCTCCCGAGGTGGAACTTTTCGGAAATGCGCCGACTTTCGTAAACAAAAATGACACTTTCTGGAAAAACGCCTGGGCTCAGGATGCCGCCACTGCCACAATAAACAATTCTTCTACGCATACGGAAGTAGATAAACAACAACAATAGCGTTAACAGTTGAAAAAACTGTTGACAAAACAATCCAACTTTGTCGTCTGTCCATATGAATGTCCGGGTTTATAGTCGGTTGTTCTCTGCTGCATGTGTGTGTGTGTGGTTCCATGACGAAAACAACCAACAGCGCCCCCCCGTGGCCTGGCATACTAACGACACCATTTTAAGCATTTCTACCATTTCCCACCGCCTGTTTTCATAACGTTGTGTAAATGCAAAACTTTTCTGAAATGTAAAAAAAACATGTTAGTGTGTGACGTTAGCTTTACCGTGTTTTGTTTTTTTTACGCGATTTATGAGATATTTAATAAAACGTTTTTGACGGTAAAATGGAATCAAGACCTCCACAGATTTCACCTGAAATGTGCAAATAATTCACACAGAAGTGTCACATTTCGTTTGTTGCTGCCGCTACAGCTTTACGCTAAGATCAAAGCCGCGTCTTCACTTTCAAGCGGCACAAAGCCGTCGTGGGGAAATGTCGGGATTTCAAGGAAACGCGAAAAGTCGCGTTCCGTTTCTCGTCCTCGGCGTGTCGAGCGTGACAAAACCCCACACGGGGCTATAAAAAGAAATACTCCATTACTCCTCGTGCCCCACAAACACGAACCGTCGGACTCACGGTTCAGTTCACCGCAACACGAACCCTCCCTCTCTCTCTCTTTCTCACACACACACACAGAAGCCTAAATTCTCATTTTCACCTTAACACACAGCACAGATTTCTTTTTTCGGGGGGGGGGGGGGGGGGGTTGAACACCATGACCCCTCTCACGCAGCCTAAATATTACAGATCCCGCGGTGCCGGCGAGGCATGAATTATGGAGCAGCTGACTTTTTAGGAGCGTCGAGAGCCTGCAGACACACACACACACACACACACACACACACACACACACACACATAGACGCTGTGCGAGGAGCGAAGGGCGGCCGTCACCTCCGGCTGCAGGCGGCACGCTGACGGGTTTTATAGCGAGGGCGGTGAAACTTTCAGGAAGTGATAAAATAAATAAATAAATGAATAAAAAGAAAATGGCGGGAAGGTGTTTTAGTATTTTTAACCGGCGTGAGGAAAATCCTGGGTTTCACTCGGCAGTGAAAAGTTTGCACGTCCTCGTTTTGGGTGTCCGTTTCCACGACGACGGTGATGGAAATGCAACTTTTTTTTTGAAAACGCTCCGTCTCCGCGTGAACGGGTGAAACACAACTTGTTTTTTTGCACACGCCATGAACGTGATATGATCGTGTTCCAGCTCCGGAAGACAAAAGATCTCAGCTTATCAATATTTCTATAGGTCGTGAAACGAACCCAACAGTTTGCATGTGGGAGGAGCTTAACTGACGTTTCACGTAAAAACTTGTGGTTTCTGCGTTTTTTGGGGGGAAAACGATGTAGTTTTCATTTACGGCCACTAGTAGGTGCTGCTGTTTGGTTTTGTATTGAAACCACACACACACACACACACACGCACACGCACACGCACACACGCACAGAGAACATTCCGCTAGAAACATTGATGGAAGAAGACGGACTAAGTTGGATTGTTATTAACGGTGACTGTCAAAATAAAAGCCCCATGGAGGAAACACCAGCAGAGGTATGCGAAAAGTTGCATTTACACAGAGATGGAACTTTGTTTTTGTTTTTTTTAAGTTGCGTTTTCCTCCTTTTCCAAGGGATCGGACATCGTCGGAAGTTGCGTTTTCAGTGGCCACGAGCAACGTTGCCGCGTAAATGGACGTCTGAACCGTTTTTGCTCGTCATGTGACATCAAAGCAGAAATCAAAGGTCGAACACGCAACCTGACATCTGGGAGACATTTGGAGTTTTACACCAACTGGACACGTCGGAGGAAACCAGAGTATTTAAGAGAAAATCTTCTTCATTTTTCACCTTCGCCGCCGAAAAGCCGTCACTTTTTCCCCCAAAAATACTATTGACCTGAAGCGCTTGAAATTTTCAGCGATGATTTGCCATCATCCAAGGACCAATCGATCAGATTCTGGGACGGACCGTCTCCCGGAGAGATTGAAGGTACCTCCCGCCGTAGCTGCCGTTAGCTGCCTGCTAGCATATTGCTAACTCGGCTCGGGAGCTAGCGGCTAATATATCTAGAAGCACGACATTAGCGCATCGACTCAGCTCGTCCCGACGTTTTTACTAGCGACATTAGCATTGATGCTAACTCGGTCTGCTGCGCTCTACCTAGCGTAGCCCTACTACCCGGAAAGCAACCCGTCCTCACCGTGGGCCTCATCCAGCGGACGCCCTGCGTCTTGGAGGTCCGGGGGCCGAGCTCGTTGAAGCCCAGGGACGAGGAGGCGCAGGGGAACAGGGCGTCCTCGAACAGCCGGCTGCCGCGGAGGCTCTGGGCCTTCAGCGACTCGTAGTCCTGGCCCAGGAACTTGACGGCGTTGTGGTTCTGGCCCAGGCCTTCGTCCCGGTCCCACTGGCTCCTCAGCCGGGCGGCGATGCCCGTGGCGCAGATGTGCTCCTCCACCATCTTGAGCCGGGCGGGTTTAGCTAATCGGGAGGGAACCTCGTTCTTTCTTCTTTGATCTTCCTTTGTTCACACAGGCGTAGATGTAAACCTACTTAGAAAGCGCTAGCTTGGAGGCTCGACGGTCAATTAGAAGAAAACATCAGTATCCGTTAAGACACGATTAAATAATGATGGGGGGAGGCCGCCGCTGGGCTGCGGTACTTGTGGCTCGACGAGGATCTGGATGCCTTCAAAGCCCGGCAGCTTCTCCTTCACAATAAAAGCGGATCGGATCCCCAGTCGGCAAGCGTCGGCAATCTTTGTCCGGGAGCCAGGAGTCACTTTGTCTTTAGACCAGCAGCTGTCAAACCCTGAAACAGAGAGAGGACGAGTGAGTGAGTGAGTGAGTGAGAGAGTGAGAGAGTGAGAGAGTGAGAGAGTGAATCCCTCTAAACCTGTGTGCACATGCTCGTAGACAAAAGCTGCACACGCCCAGTAGGAACACAGGCTGGGCTTTACTCTTGTTTTTTTTTTTAAACAGTCAAACGAAACTCCTCCTTCTTTCTTCACGTTCTTTCTTTACGTTCTTTCTTTGCGTTGCACAATATCAGGCCTTTCAAGTTAAAGGTTTCAGCTCCCAGTGTGTGTCTGAGAACAGACGAGGACGTTTTTGTTGTTAATGTGAGTCTTGATGCACAACGAGGCTGCGAACAAGCAAAAGCTCTCTGAGACTCTTTAATTAAGCAGAGGAGAGGAGAGAACTGTCATTAGAGGGAGAGAGAGAGGAGAGAGAGAGGAGAGAGGGGTGGGAGAGAGAGAGAGAGAGAGAGAGAGAGAGAGCGAGAGAGAGAGAGGTGGGAGGGAGAGAGAGAGAGAGAGAGAGAGAGAGAGAGAGGTGGGAGAGAGAGAGAGAGAGAGGGGTGGGGGAGAGAGAGGTTGGAGAGAGAGAGAGAGGTGGGAGAGAGAGAGAGAGAGAGAGGTGGGAGAGAGAGAGAGAGAGAGAGAGAGAGAGAGAGAGGTGGGAGAGAGAGAGAGAGAGAGAGAGAGGGGTGGGGGAGAGAGGTTGGAGAGATAGAGAGAAGGAGAGAGAGAGAGGGAGAGAGAGGTTGGAGAGATAGAGAGAGGTGGGGGAGAGAGGTAGAGAGAGGTTGGAGAGATAGAGAGAGGTGGGGGAGAGAGGTAGAGAGAGGTTGGAGAGAGGGAGAGGGAGTGAGAGAGAGAGTTCATGTCAGTGCAGTCCCGGCTTCACCTCGGTCAACACCACACACTCATCCTCTCTCTCTCCCTCTCTCTCTCTCTCTCTCTCCCACCTCTCTCTCTCCTTCTCTCTCTCTCTCTCTCCCTCTCTCCCCCACCTCCCTCTCTCTCTCTCTCTCTCTCTCCCACCTCTCTCTCTCTCTCTCTCCCACCTCTCTCTCTCTCTCTCTCTGTGTGTGTGTGTGTAGTAGAGCAGCAGCAGCTCCACCTTCCTCGTCTCACTGTGAAACCACACCCTTCACGTGAAGGGGGGAAAAAAACACTAAAATCCCAGAACATGACTCGGCACATTGTAGCTCTCCTGTGGTTTCACATCAACACGTGTCATACATTTGTTCTTGTTCTATTGCTGCAGGTGGCGCCGCCAAAAGCTCCATGTAGCTCACAATATTAGCATTAAACACAAAGCTAACAGCTGCTGAAGAAACGCAACTTTTCGAAACTTTGACGCTGCCATGACAGCTGGAAGAGTTTGTAAAAAACACTCACAAAGCAGCAGCCATGTTTTTTTGGGACGTTTCACTGTGTTTTTCACCAGAATGTTTCATTTTCAGTTGTAATTGTTTGGTTTCGCGAAAAAATACAAAAATGTCCGCCAAGCATTCGACTTTAAATTTGACATTTAAAGGTTACTATGGCAACAATTCAACACGCAAGACGAGTGTGAATGTGTTTGAGAGGAATAACATTTATCCATGTCTTCAAAAATAGTTGAGTTACATGTAATTCATTTATGTCACAGATTATATATATATATATATTTATTTTTTTTTTATTATTATTTTTTGGGACGTTTTTATGTATATATGCATCGATTAAGTGGACGAACTAAAAATAATGCAAAAGATTGTGTTTATACTACTGTACGATTTGCCACATGAATATAAAATATTGCATGTCGAGTTGAGTACATTGGTCACACACACACACACACACACACACACACACACACACACACACAGTAAAACGTGGCGGCGGCAGCAGAGCCATCCATGCAGAGGTTTTTAGCTCGGCTCCCCCCAACATGATTTCAGTCTGGCTGCCATGAATATTTCACCTGCTTTCACATGAGAAACATGCTCTCACACACACACACACACACACACACACACACACACACACACACACACACACACACACACCTCGGTGCAGGTAGTGACATGGATGTGCAGCGACAGGCCGTCCATACATATACTGGGGGGGGGGGCGATTCCACTCTAAACACCCTCGACTGTGCAACTCAGTAAATCTCTGTGATCCCGAGCCAACGGGGGGGGGTGAGGGAGGGGGGGTGAGGGAGGGGGGGTGGCATGCACATGGTGGTATTATTGCAATGCAGTACAGGAGGAGTTATAAGGAGAAAGTTATGAGCTCCACGGGGGGGGGGGGGGGTCCAAATGGGTTTTAAAAAGATAAGTCGTGTTGTTTTCGTTTCCTGCATTTCCTCAGAACCCTTGAGCAACGCCCGCGGGCGTTGGTTGCCGGGCGTCAGCCCCCCACCCCCCCCCCCCACCCCCCCTCGTGCCACCGCCAGCCCGCCGGTCTCATATTCCAAACGGTGAAATGCAATATCCAAAGTGTTCGCTTTTCGAAAATAGACCCGCAGAGAAATTAGAAACGCTGCGGTTGATTTTTTTTTTTTTTTTTTATCATCAGGCAAGGTCTAAAAAAAAAAAAAAAAATACATAGAGAGAAGAGGAGGAGGAGGGATAATAAACCCGCAATAAAATGTTATTATTTCCTTGAAGGATCTCGCCTGAAGGGATCAATGAAGCTTTATGTCGTCACCTTCTTCCACACTGCTTTATTACTCAGGTGGGTTTATGATTCATATATTTATGATGCTATATTTGCTCTAATGCACTGAAACCCGGCGACACGCAATCCGAACACGCACGACATGTAAAAATAAAAATATATATACGTTTACATGTAAGACGAGAGTTCGTTTTAGCGTTTTAGCGTTTCCACGACGACAGAAACACTGAAAATGACGTAGTCAGCCCGTAGGACCACTAGAGGGTGCTGTTGGTTGTTTTTCCAATGAAACCTGCAGAGATGAGTCGACATTTATGTTACAGATTTACTGAGTTTAAGCTTTTTTTTTCTAAATGGGAAAACGAATCCGTCCAGTAGAAAAAGGGGATATAGAGGTTTATATAGAAAAGGGCTGGATTGAAACCAAAAAGGACAAAATAAGAAAAACTGGAAAACGACGGCAGAAGAAGAGAATTGCTGGGATCTGATCTGGATTCTATTCTGCTCTATTGACGTTTGTAGGAAATCATAGCCACGCCCACAAGAAACTTAAAGCCAACAATTCACCTGAATACAAAAAAAAAAGGTCCGGACCGGGACTCGAACCCGCGACCCTTCCGGTCCTGGAGTCCTCACCACTGCATCAGGGTGGATCCTCAGACTTAACTAGTAAAAAGCTCAACACCCATCGATTGCGGCCATTGCGTGTTAACTTATCATTGCGCAAATAGCGGATCCATAATTTGCGCATTGGAGGAATTGTGCAAAAATCGCACCCAAAACACAAAAAAGCGCTTTACTGGAGTTTCAGGGCTTTTTTTGTAAAGTGATTGAGGAGAAAGTTAGTGACGCGGGTGTCGGAGGCAAGGCTGCCCCTCAGATAAGGCTGCTTTAGGTGCGGTTTCCTCCGAAAAAAGAAACGATATCCAGCTGCCAGACTGCGACTCGAACGACTCGTTTCACTTTCCACACAACATCCGCTTTCACGGAAAGGAAGACGAAGAAGAAAAAGAAAACCCCCAAAACAAACAGCGATTTTTTTTCTTTTTTAAACGAAAAACAAAGCAAGACGTGTTGCGTTTTTGCGCTCCAGCCCCAAAAAAGGGGAAAAAATAAACCCAAAAGAAGATCGTTTAGCGACTCGTTCCTGTCGTTTCCGCGATGCAGCTGTGCACAAACTTCAAACCCTCCTCCGGTGGAAAAGTTCAGACCAGGACGTGGATCTGCAATCTTTTCTTTCCTTCTCAAAGCGCGACGCCAAACACACAAAACGTCGATCGCGGTTTCTCTTTCATTTTATTTTCTTTCTTTCTTTATATATATATATATATATATATATATTTACCTCGCCGCGTGTTTCCTTCCAGGAGTTTTGGACAACCAGTGCGAATTGTTGTAAAGCTTCCTATTCCATGTTGAGAGAAGGTCTGTGCGCTCTGCCTGCGCGCAAAACGCCCTGTGCGCGCTCCGCTGGAGCTGATGCGCCCCCCTCGCAGTGCGCATGCGCACTGTCCAAGAGGCACACAACGCTGCAAAAAGGGGGGGAGGTGGAGGACGACCCTCCACCCGCTCAGTTTGGGCTTTTGTTCTCTCTTTTTTTTTTTTTTTATTTAACAATATTGGAATTTATAAACTAGGAAGGGCTGAGTAATATAATTTTACATTTTCTGCAAGGTTGTAAACAAGCGTCACAAAATATAAACAAAAGGAGAACCATGGTGCAGAGAAGTGGGATTAATTTTCTCCATTCATCTCAAAGAGGAAAAATAATGATATAGTTCCTTCTGGAAAATGTGAATGTTTAGTTTTTTTTAATATATTTTTTGTTGAAAATAACTATAATATAATTCGCAATGATATTTATTTTAAAAAAAATAATAATTTTTTGATTTAAAAGTAAAAAATGTTGTAGTTTTGTAATTTGTAATTTTTAAAAATTTTTAAATTTTAAATTTCTTAATTTTTTTATTTTTAAATTTTTTTATTTTTAAATTTTTAAATTTTTAAATTTATCCATTCATTCATTTATCATTATTCATCTATATTTTGCGAATTATTATTGAATATAACCAGCTGCAATATAAATATTCCTTCACTTGAATTACTTTTTTAGATATTAATTTTGTTAGTTAGTTAGTCATTATTAAATATAATTAATTATAATACAATTCTCAATCATACTTATTAATTCAGTCAAATGCATGTATGTATGTATGTGTGGTTTTAGAGTGTGGAAGGAAACCTACACTTATTTATTGCAATATTTTAAATTCTAGTCCACAAGTATGTAATAAATGTTCACAAGTTAGATTTGAGTTGATGCATACTTTTTTTTATATTTCGTATTTTTTATAACAAGTGTGGAAGTGATGCGGTTGATATAATTGTTCCATAAATTGCTTTATATTAATATTAAAGTTATTCTATAGGTGATTTGTGGACTTGAAAGTGAAGCACTGACCTCTAGAGGCTAAAATTCACGGCTTTTTTTGATTAAATGAACTGCATATCCCAGAAGGCACTGCGCGCCACTTCTTCCCATCATGCACCGCTTCCCCCCTCCCTCCGCTTTTCCATTCAGAGAAACGCAACATGGCAGCGGACGGACCGCCGGGCACCGACAATCTACCGGCCGATTTAGGCAGCGCCATCGCGGCCCTGAACACATGGAGCAACCCGGAGCTCCAGTCCAAGCTGGCGGAGATGGGGGCGCCCAACATGGGTGAGGAAAGGCGGGAGAGGAGTCGTGAAAGACGGCTGTGTTCAGCCAACGGCGGCGAGCTAAATGCTAACGGAGGCTAGTCGCGCGAAGCTAGGCCTGCAGCGTGTTTACCTTGTTTTACATCTCATTAAAGCACCAAAAGAGCAAAATCTCAACATTTTAGCAATTAAAATGCAGTTTAGTCAACTCTTAACTTGACATATCTGTGTTATTCCCTCCGCTAGCGCCTCGTCCTGCGTCGTCGGAAGTTAGCAGAGGAGCTAACTTTGTGTGCTTCATCGTTTGAATGACACCGGATACGATCTGACAACTTTTTACATTAATTCTTGTTTTTTTTATTCGTTTCTTCAGGCCCCAGAGAGGAGCTGATCGATAGGCTGAAGGGCTACATGATGCAGGTGAACATTAACTCACATATTGTGGCGTAGGGTTTGTCAAAGTGGTCAGAAATTTACAAAAATCTGCTGGAATAATGCAGATTTAAAGTTGAACTTTGTAGGATTTATACAGCATTTGCTTGTCCAGTGATTATTTCCTGCAACCTTTGGCTTTTGCGCACAGGCAAGGCGAATTTCTTTCTATAGCAAAGTTCAGATACAAATCATTCAACATAACTTTGTAAAGAAATCAAGTAAATGCACTAAAAGAAAACGGTTCAACAACATCACTGTGTGTATTTGTTGAATATTTTGGGTTCCGTCTGTTTCCTCTGTGCCGTTGTTACCGACGCACGTTTCCTTTTTACAGACTGGAATTCTCCTCAGTAAACCCAGTGATGATAAATCGATGGGCTCTCAGGTAAACACTGTCGAAATGTTAAAGTATGATGGTTCCACTTTAACGCTTCTCTAGAAACAAAGCACACAGGATACAGAAAATCTGCCGTCACATAGGTGTCGGCGTCAGTGTAGACTTTGGTAACCATTAATGTTAAGTAGGATAAAATAGTGTTAGGGTTAGTTGCAGCTGCAGAAATATTAACGCAGAGTGATGAAATGTGGATAAAACACCCGTGTGAGTGAATGTCTGTCAAAGTTACTTACCGTATTTTCCGTACTATAAGCGCACCTAAATACCTCAAATTTTCTCAGAAGCTGCCAGTGCGCCTTATAACCCGGTGCACCTTATATATGGAAGAATCACTCTACTCCAGACTGCTATTTGACAGCTGAACAACCAGAAGCTTTTATTTTGACAACCAGATCTTCAGAGCGGACGACACTCCACACAACACCTTCATCACTCATGGTTGCACACCAACATTCTAACAAACCAAAATAAACTAGATGAAATAATGACTCCCTAAACTGGGGAACAACAACACATCAACACAATCAACACAACACCAAGCCCAACAACAACCCACAATAACCTCCAACAACACAAAACACGAATTTGTCGCTGCAAGGCATGATGGGAAATCATGCCTTGCAGCGACAAATTCATCCTGAGCTCCTCAGTGCAGCCGATAGAAACTCCCATAATTCATTGCAGCTGTTTGTGGTGTTTTAAATGCAATTATTGGGGGTTCTATTTGGTTTGTGGTGTCGGGAATAATTGTGTTGTGTTGTGTTTTTGTTGCTTAGTTCATGTAGTTTAGTTTATTACCGGTAGTTGTCAAGTTGTCAACCAGCAGTGAAGAAGGTTTTGTGTGTAGTGTCCTCCTGGCATAGGCTGCAGGTTGGACTATCAAAATAAAGTGTGTGCACCTCTCTGGGTGTTAGAATCAGTGGAAAATGTAACTTAATGGCTTTGAGCTATAAAGGTTATGACCACTGGTGTATTCCATGCGCCTTATAGTAGGGAAAATACGGTACTTAAACAAAAATTAACCTTTACTTGGACAGTGTTGAAATAAAAACAAGTGACTTCAGCCTGATTTTCCCTTTATAATTTTTTACTCTTACTGTGTTTTCTCACATAATCTGATTAACAACTTAATAGATTTCGTCCACTGAACTCTTCACTCATATTCAAACATAAACAAGAACCTGATTGGAGGATCGGTGGAGGATTTGATCATTGAACTCTTGTGTTTTCCCCGTCCTCAGATGTCCATCATGCCCCCCATGCCCATGCCCCCCATGCCCCCCGGCATGGGGATGCTCCAGGCCATGAGCATGATGCCGGGCGGGCCGCCGCCGCCTCCGGGCATGCACATGGGCATGGAGCCGCCGGGCCTGCCCCCCCCGGGCATGACCCAGGAGGATCACCTGAAGATGGTCCAGCAGAGAGCCGCCATGGTGCTGCAGCAGGAGGAGAGGGCCAAGCAGGTAGGGGGAGGAGGAGGAAGGGGGAGGAGGAGGAGGAGGAGGGGGGAGAACCGATGAGGAAGTTTGATTTTTGTGGGTCCGTCTGGTCACTGGCTGGTTTGTTTGGGCTCCGCAGGGCGACGCCCACGTGATGGACGAGCAGGATCTCCTGGAGCAGCAGAAGAGGGTGAGGATGTTTCACCGTTTCTCTCGCCGATTCAGTTAGAAACGACGATTCCGTGACGGAGAGATTGTGTTCGTCTCGGTCCTTTCTCCTCTCGTATGTTCGATTTTTTGGTTTCTGCCTCGACAGGCGGCGGTGCTGATGGAGCAGGAGCGCCAGCAGGAGATGGTGAAGATGCAGTCCAGGTCGCTGCCCACCGCCACCCTGATCAGAGGCAAGAGCTCCTCCTCGTCCTCCACCGAGACGTTTCTCTCTTTCTCTCTCGTCTATTCTGCTCATCCGGGTTTTATAAACACTCTAATGCAGGGGGTCAAACTGATTTCAGTTGAGGGGCCACATCAACCTGATCTGACCTCTGACCTCTGGAGGCCCAGCGAGTCAAATATAACATGTTAAACTGCAGATATGGACAAATTCAAAGTCTTTCCTTCTTTTGATCCTTTTGGAACGGCAAGAATTTGCCATTTTATTCTGAAATATACATAGTAAAGGAAATCAAATATTTGCCAAAAAAAAAAAAAAAAACCCTCAGTCACCTGAATCTGGATTAAAACAAGTTGTCATCATCTGGAAATTGTTTTGAGTTCACGTGTCTAAAGTATCACTTCACATAAGTTGGACTCGTCGTTTTATTGTGAAAGGCATTGCGTCATGTAACCTCCACAGACGCGTTAATAAATTCTGACCAAGGGTGGTTTTGAATGTCATTTTTGCCAATCGAGTGTTTTTAGATTCGCCTCTGTCAGTTTTCATATTTATACTTTTATTTTTTATAAATCCCATGGCGGCCGGATTAGATCCTCTGGTGGGCCGCTTCTGGCCCCCGGGCCACATGTTTGACCCCCCTGCTGTGATGTTCCCATGGCTTCTCTGTGCCAATAGTTTTACGTGTCGGTAATTGTCTTCTTCTTGCGTTGACTGTTTTTTCTGCATATTTGAGATCCGCTCGTCTTTTCTTACTTTGAACTCGGCTTTGAAGTTTCTCTCTGGGTCTAAACCTTGTCTTGGCGCTGCAGGTCTGGATCCCCGCGGCCCCCTCCCCCCCGGCGTCACCATGCTGCCCACCCAGAAGCAGAGGGTGCCCCCCCCTCCGGGGGAAGACAACAGAGAGGTCGGCGCCACTTCCTTCACTTTCCTCCAGCGGCGGATTATTAATCCCGACATCGCTGATGTTCAGATGTTCCGTGTCCTCGGGGCTCCTGTGCAGCAGTGAGAGGAGAGATTCTACAGTCTAGAAGTTCTTTCTATAGATTCTAGAAAGTGGGAGAGCAGCAGGACGTCACACTGGCTGTGTAATAACAGTGTAATACAGTGACATTATAACAGTGTAATATATAATAACGCAACACATTTTAACTGGAACTCAATATGTAATAATCTGCTGCATTTTTAATCACATTTTTAATGCGTTATATAATCAACTTCGCCACAATTTGTAATCACTTGTTACATATTGCAACATTATTACAAAATATGCGCACTTTATTTTGTGTTTTGAAAACGTGATAATTATGTAATAAATCATCACAATTGGTGCCTTAATTAGAAAAAACATTTTACCATCCGATTAACATTCAGCTTTCCAGTTTAATTAGGGTTTATTAAAAAAACCAAAAGCTAAAGTAATTAATTGTTACTGCCACAAAAGGTATGAGTGCGCTGAGATTTTGCGCGACGTAAACATGCAATCTGCATTATTATGTGATTATTATAGATGAAAACAAACATTTATGACATTATTATATGACGCGGATGCGTTTTGTAATAACTTCTGTGAGCATTTGTTAGATAGACGAGTGGAAAAGCGTCGCCGTGGTGACGGTTCAGAGTTACGCTTGTGTCCCGATTGACTACCTTTATTTATTTATTTGATACTTATATCATATATTTCATATGGCATATTGCATGTACATGTACATATATTTATACATGTGCAAGTACACTATTACTATTGGTATTATTATTATTAATGATATATATATATTGTTGTTATAGTTATGTTATTGCTATCATTATTAGTAGTACTATACACGAGTATTATACACTATTACACATTATTATCTGTATTATTGTTATTATTATTATATAATGCCTACTTCTAATGGTTCTGCCACTGCACCTTACTATTTATTTATCTTGCTTTGAACTCCTGCTGATTTCTAAGTGTCCATGTTCCGTTCTGTGTTTTACTTTATGTCTTATACCCACATATTTTTACTTTTATTTCTATTCTATCGTATTTTATAATATCCGTATGTACCAGATTGCTGCAACAAGACAATTTCCCTTCGGGGATGAATAAAGTAATTATCTCTCTATTTACTGTTTTAGCTGTGGCAGACGGAGGAGATGAGCCTCAGCGGACCGAAGATCCCTCAGGCCCTGGAGAAGATCCTCCAGCTGAAGGAGATCCGGCAGGAGCAGCTCACTGACCCCGCAGGTCCGTGTAGAACGTGAAAAAAACAAGTTATGTTCTGATGAAATAACATGAGGAGGAAGAACTACTGTTATTATTATACTACTAACGATTCTCAAGAACGACTGACCTGGATTACGTGAAACGTTCAGGGATGATCCGTCGTCATTAAAGGGCTGCTGGATTGGATTTTGGGACGTTGACGTGAAACCGTTGCTGAATAAATCGCGAAATGTCCCATATAGAGTGGATGAGAGAGGCGGGTCACGGAGATCAAAGTCTGTTACCATGGAGACGCTCGGTGACAACCAGGGGTGAAGAGGGTTTTGTGTGTCGCGTGCTCCTGCCATGGTGTTCCTGTTGGGAGTGTCAAAATAAAAGGCTTGTCGCACACCGCTGGTGTAAAGTGTAGGTGTTCTGTCTCGCGGTCTGTGAGACGGTTGATGATGTCACAGTAGTCTCCAGGTGAGACATTCGATGATGTCACAGTAGTGTCCAGGAGAGACGGTTGATGATGTCACAGTAGTGTCCAGGAGAGACGGTTGATGATGTCACAGTAGTCTCCAGGTGAGACGGTTGATGATGTCACAGTAGTCTCCAGGTGAGACGGTTGATGATGTCACAGTAGTGTCCAGGTGAGACAGTTGATGATGTCACAATAGTGTCCAGGTGAGACGTTTTAACTGTCCGTCGTTTTCAGACGAGGACGGAGACGACGGCGCCGACATGGACTCGTCGGCGGCCGTCATGTCGGAGACGGAGGACGACGACGGCCAGGCGTCGAAAAGAGACGTGAGTCTTCGCCTCCAATATCGTATCGTCCTCGTCTCGTCTTCCGTCTCGTCTTGAATCTTTTTTCTTTTTGTTTGTTTCCCTCCAGAAAAACAAGAAGCGCAGGAACCGCAAGAAGAAGAGCAAGAAGAAGCGGGCGCTGGAGAAGAAGGAGCAGCAGGCGGCGGAGCAGCAGAAGAAGGAGGGCGGCGAGAAGGAGAAGGAGAAGGAGAAAGACAAGGACAAAGACAAGGACAAGGAGAAAGAGAAGGATAAAGAGAAAGAGAAGGAGAAGGAGCCGGAGGTGGAGATCGAGTACGTGACGGAGGAGCCGGAGATCTACGACCCAAACTTCATCTTCTTCAAGAGGATCTTCGAGGCCTTCAAGGTGGCGTCAGACTCCCAACCTTCTCTTCCTCCATCCCTCTTTTCTTTCTTTTTTTAATTTAAAGTCCCGGTGAAATGTAAAACATGACTTTGCAAAAAACGACAGTTGGGGTTCTACTTGTAAGGTTCCTCCGACTCTGCCCCTCCACTGTTGTCGCATAACAAAGTTATTTGAATTTTGAATCTCGGGGGAATCCTCCTTTGTGGGCGGAGCCTATGTGTGACATCACGATTTGTGCAGATCTCCATCTGTTGTGTTTATATCGGCTTGTTTCCTCTTAAATATCCAAGTTTTTACAGAGTTTTGAAGTTCTAGTCGGCGTTTTATGAGCCTTGATGAAAGATTGAGCCTGGAAGAAACCAGAGAGAGGAGGAAAGGAGCACGGGCGGCGGGAGCCGCTAGCTGTTAGCTCGCGCGGCTAGCGGGAGGTGCTAGCTCGGGCGGCTAGTAGACGATCAATGACGACGATGATGAAATCTGGTTAAATTCAGCCTCTTCGTGGTCAAAACTCTGATCCTCCATAATGTAAACACAACTTGGGCGTGTGCACAACTCGTGATGTCACTCTGTTATTGTCAGAAGCTCCGCCCAGCAGAGGAAATGGCGCCGTTTATCGGCTATTTTCTCGCAGATTGCCGTGTTTTAACATTTTACCCTTCAGCCAGTTAGCAGGAAAAATGTCCCTAGAAGAGACACCAGAGGGTTCTGGAGGTGGAACCTTCATTTCACTGGGACTTTAAATGTTTGTTTTTCTCTGCAGTTGACGGACGACGTGAAGAAGGAGAAAGAGAAGGAGCCGGAGAAGGCGGAGAAGCAGGAGACGGCGGTGCTGCGGAAGAAGGGGTTCGAGGAGGAGAGGAAGGACAGTGACGACAGCGACGATGTGAGGAGGGGGAGAGAAGGGGGGGGGGGGGGGGGGGGAGAGGAGGTGTTTGATGGCGTGTTGAAACCTGCCTTGTCGTGTTCAGGACCTCAGATCCGATCATCCCAAACTGTCCAAGAAGAAGCTGCGCAGGATGAACAGACTGACGGTGGCGGAGCTCAAACAGGTGAAGCCACAAAAACACTACATATTTTTATTTTTAAATTTTAAATTTTTAAATTTTAAATTTTAAATTTTAAATTTTAAATTTTAAATTTAAATTTAAATTTTTATTGTTATTATTAATAATAATTCTGCTTCTTATATCAAATATAATAGAATAAAAATGGGCCTTTTTTAATTATTTAAGTTTTTTTTTTTAAGTCAAACATACACTTAAATACACATGTTCAATCAAGTACATTGAATTTTTTATTCATTTATTTTTATTATTTTTATTATTATCATTAATTCTTATATTAATAAAATATTATAAAAATATGCCTTTTTTATTATTTAAGGTTGTTTTTTTTACTCAAACATACACTTAAATACACATGTTCGATCAAGTTGTTATTATTATTAATTATTATGTATATATTGTATTTTTTTAAGGGCTCTTTTCATGTTACAAGTCAAACATACACTTAAATACACGTATACTGACAAGTATTACAATGTAATAAATGTAATTTGCGACACAGGCAGATTAAAAAAATTGAAAATCTAAACTTGCTGTTCCTTAAACTCTTCATTTTATTTTTCTTTATGTAAAGCATCTTTAAATGCACCAAAACTATACAGATTATTATTATTAATTATTATTGTTATAAAAGACTATTTATTAGAACTAATAATACTAAATACCAAAAAATGACCGTTTGTTTGGCGATGTCGGCCATTTTTATACTAAAAACTGCCATTTTCAGCATTTAAATTCAATTTTAACTAAAAACTTTGGGTAACTTTTATTTATTAATTTATTAGACAAGGCCATAATAAGGGTCGTTAGTCGTTCCCACCTCGTAAATACATTCACAGATTCATTCGTTCGGCCCTTCTAATGCGGAAAACGGCCATTTTTAGCATTTTAGATTCTCCTTCCATGTCGTTGGGACAGAATTTGAACCACATCTGGATCCCAGCTGGCTGCTACATCACACCTCCGCCGTTATGGATCAGAACACACACCACGTATAAACGGTTTAAATGAGCTGCGGAGCCATATTTAGGTTGTTCTTCCCTCTCTCTCTCTCTCTCTCGCCACAGCTGGTCGCCCGTCCAGATGTGGTGGAGATGCACGACGTGACGGCGCAGGAGCCCAAGCTGCTGGTGCACCTGAAGGCCACCAGGAACACGGTGCCGGTGCCGCGCCACTGGGGTGCTTCAAGAGGAAGTACCTGCAGGGCAAGAGGGGCATCGAGAAGCCGCCCTTCGAGCTGCCGGAGTTCATCAAGAGGACGGGCATCCAGGAGATGAGGGAGGCGCTGCAGGAGAAGGTGCACACAAATTCAGACCATCATAATCATAATCATAGTCATAATAATGTTCTTTTTTTAAGGAAATTTGCAGATACATTTTTTCATATATTGACATTTTTCTTGCCTGTTTTGTCTGGAAAATTATATTAAAAACAATGCTATTAATAATAAAAACTACTATTAATAATAATACACATTATATTAAAAACAATGCTATTAATAATAAAAACTACTATTAATAATAATACAAATTATATTAAAAACAATGCTATTAATAGTAAAAACTACTATTAATAATAATACAAATTATATTAAAAACAATGCTATTAATAATAAAAACTACTATTAATAATAATACAAATTATATTAAAAACAATGCTATTAATAATAAAAACTACTATTAATAATAATACAAATTATATTAAAAACAATGCTATTAATAGTAAAAACTACTATTAATAATAATACAAATTATATTAAAAACAATGCTATTAATAATAAAAACTACTATTAATAATAATACAAATTATATTAAAAACAATGCTATTAATAATAAAAACTACTATTAATAATAATACAAATTATATTAAAAACAATGCTATTAATAGTAAAAACTACTATTAATAATAATACAAATTATATTAAAAATAATGCTATTAATAATAAAAACTACTATTAATAATAATATAAATTATATTAAAAACAATGCTATTAATAGTAAAAACTACTATTAATAATAATAAAAATTATTTTTAAAAACAATGCTTATAATACATTAATAATAAAAATAATCTAAAAAAACAATACTATTAATAATAAAAAACAAAAAATACTGTTAATAAATGAATAATAAAAATTATAATATTAAAAATAATACTTTTAAAATAATAATTATAAAAGTAATATTAAAAACAATACGCCGCAACGTTTTTCATTGAACGACGTCGAGGGAGAATCAGATTTAAATGAATAAAAGAAAAAGTTTATTTCAAACGTGGGAAACAAAACAGAAAAGATACTTTTTTTTTTCCCTTTTTTGAAGGAAATTTGCAGATTCTTTTTCATATATTGACATTTTTCTTGCCTGTTTCGTCTGGAACCTTAAAGTTCTGCTGCCCGTCTTAAAATAGAGTTTTAATCTGAACAAGGTGTTTGTTGTGTGAGAAAAAATTACATAAATAAAGTAAATAATGGGCCATGATGTCGGGTGAAGAAGCAGGATGACACAAATGGGGGAAAAAAGACTAAAAAATGATGTTTCGGTTTAGTTGAGAGTTGAAGAAATGAACCCAGACGCTGGTTTTAGTTTCCTGGAGGATCTGGTGAACAGAGTTCTTTTATTTTGGGGGCGGAGCCACTTCCTCTTCGCGCCAAATCCATTCTTCTTCTTCACTTTACCGTCTGCAGGAAGACGCCAAAACGATGAAGACCAAAATGAGGGAGAAGGTCCGTCCCAAGATGGGGAAGATCGACATCGACTACCAGAAGCTCCACGACGCCTTCTTCAAGTGGCAGATCAAACCCAAGCTCACCATCCACGGAGACCTGTACTACGAGGTAGTACCCCACCCCCCCACCCCTCCCTTTTTTTTTCATTCCGTCCAACACGTCTGTTCTGTGCGCCTGCAGGGGAAGGAGTTTGAAACCCGGCTGAAAGAGAAGAAGCCTGGCGATCTGTCCGACGAGCTGCGCATCGCCCTGGGGATGCCGGTCGGCCCCGTAAGTCCCTGGGAAAACTTTTCTTTTTTTTGTTTTAGGACCGTCACGAGATTTCTGGTCCTGAAATATAATAAAAGTTCCCAAAAAAAAAAAAAATTTTTTTAAACACAAAATTACTCACGTGGTTGTTGGAGATTTGAATAGGATCTGTGAGATATAAAGGAAGAGTAATTTTATATATATATATATATATTTTTTTTTTTTTTTTTTTTTTTTTTTTTTTTAGCCTCTTTTGTTGTTAAATTTAAGATGCATTATTAAGTCATGCATATAAACACAAAATTACTGACGTGGTTGTTGGAGATTTGAATACGATCCGTAAGATGTAAAGGAAAAGTAATTTTTTTTTATATATAAGTATATATATATATATATATAACTTACATTTAAGATGCATTATTAAGTCATGCATATAAACGACAGTCAAAATGTCAGAATATTAAATAATATCCGCCGTTTTTCCTTAATTTTGTTTAAACCGCAGACTAAAATTATTGCAGACGATGTGACAGCAGCTGGTCGTCGGGCAGAAAACGTCACGTCGGCGACCGGGTTTTTTTTTTTTTAACGTCGCCCTCCCCCGTTATCTTTGTTACGCCGGATAGTCGGATTGCCAGATGGGGCTCGACGTCTCCAACCTTAATTAAAGCCACCCTGATCTCAGCCCGTGTAGAAATCATGTTAAAAACCTATTAAGAAAGCTTTTATGTGTCATAAAGAACGTGTCACAAAGGCACAAAATAGTTGAAAGGTAAGAAGTTTGGCTCCCTGATTGGGGGATATTACATTATCTGGCAACGCTGGTCAGCATGTAGATCCGTTTTCAACTGGTTGTTAAATGTGAGCCTAAAAAAAATGTAGACGACGTGACCGGGAAACAAGTGCACAGCTTTTATTGTGGCGGGAACCGCTTGGAATTGGTACCACGTATGAACGACGCCCGGATCTGGTGGGAAAGGAGGTTTTTTTTTGAAGGAATATGTAAATAAGTAACGATGATAATCCGGGATTAAATCCTCTTGCGTCACGTTTATAGCAACGCTGCTATCAACAAAAACAAAGATGGCTGTTCACAAAACACGACTTTTCTAGATGTAAACTCTGTAACGACTCGCCTGCTTCAACTCAACACGACGGACTTAACAGGGAAGTTGTGGCGGTTTTGTAAAGCTGATCTCGCCGTGTCGCCGCCTCTCTCTCTCTCGCCCGCCCAGAACGCCCACAAGGTGCCGCCGCCCTGGCTGATCGCCATGCAGCGGTACGGCCCGCCGCCGTCATACCCCAACCTCAAGATCCCCGGACTCAACTCGCCCATCCCCGAGGTACGTGGCCCCGGTTTAGAACCGTCGCTTCAATTGTTTGGATTGGTTCATGGTATCACTGGTAGCACAGATGTACACACACACACACACACACACACACACACACACCTGACCTTTGACCTCCGACCGCGAACCAGGGTGATGACATCACTGCATCAGATTAAAACCGACTGCGTTATGACGGAAAAACTGTTTTTCTTTTTTCTTTTAAAGATCTCGACCTTGTATGAAGACGAATCCCTGAAAACCTTTCATGTAACTCAGATCAATTAGTTTTTGCGACAAAGTGGCCAACATACATTCATACAAGCTAATAAATGAAGGAAGCCGGACAAACACTACTTTGATCGGCACAAAGAGATAAAAGCTCTTTAATTAGCCTTTTAATGGAATTATTGTTTGTGTGAACTTGAAGTGAAGCATCTTCCTCTTCCTCTTCTTCTTCCTCCTCTTCCTCCTCTTCCTCTTCCTCTTCCTCTTCCTCTTCCTCTTCCTCCTCCTCCTCCTGCTCCTCTTCCTCTTCCCCCTCCTCTTCCCCCTCTTCCTCTTCTTCCTCTTCCCCTTCCTCTTCTTCCTCCTCCTCGTCTTCCCTGTCCTCCTCTTCTTCTTCCTCCTCCTCTTCCCCTTCCTCTTCCTCTTCTTCCTCCTCTTCCTCTTCCTCTTCCCCTTCCTCTTCCTCCTCTTCCTCCCTCTCTTCCTCTTCCTCCTCCCCTTCCTCTTCCTCCCTCTCTTCCTCTTCCTCCTCCTCCCCTTCCTCTTTCTCCTCCCCTTCCTCTTCCTCCTCCCCTTCCTCTTCCTCCTCTTCCTCCTCCTCCCCTTCCTCTTCCTCCTCTTCCCCCCTCTTCCCCTTCCTCTTCTTCCTCCTCCTCTTATCTTCCTCCTTCTCTTATCTTCCTCCTCCTCTTCCTCCTCCCCCTCTTTCTCCTCCTCTTCCCCCTCCTCCTCTTCTTCCTCCTCCTCCTCCTCTTCCTCAGAACTGTACGTTTGGTTACCACGCCGGCGGTTGGGGAAAGCCTCCGGTGGACGAGATGGGCAAGCCGCTGTACGGCGACGTGTTCGGGACGAACTCCGCAGACTTCCAGGTGAGGAAGAGTGATGAAGACGAAGACGGTTCTATAGACTTTAGAACAAGAAGGGGTGGTGATCCCGTGTGTGTGTGTGTGTGTGTCAGGCCAAAGCGGAGGAGGAGGAGGTGGACCACACGCCGTGGGGGGAGCTGGAGCCGTCGGACGAGGAGTCGTCGGAGGAAGAGGAGGAGGAGGAGAGCGACGAGGAGAAGCCGGACGAGACGGGATTCTTCACGCCGGCCGACAGGTCGGACCGATTCCGTCGTCTCACTTTGTTTTCAGGCGAAAAGAAGCAGGTTGAAAAACGTCCGCCGCGTCGTTCCAGCGGTGATTTTAACCCTTTTAATGCTCAAGTCTCAACCTCGCCGGGCGAAACGACTCCAGGCGGCGGCGTTTTGAGGAAAACGAGGCTGAAACTGAGGAGAAGAAAGAAACGACCACTGAACCCCTTTGTCTTTGATGTTTTGTACTTTCATCTTCCTCTCATCTTGTTGTGCCTCTTTTCTCCCTCTCCACCTTGTCATAATATTTATTGTTGTTTTTAGAGCATGTGTGTTTTCTCTCCGGTCTGTTTTATTGGTATTTTCACAATCCTAAACAAACAAGGATGTAGAATAAACAATGAACGCCAGCGGAGGAAGAGAAGGAGGAAAAGACGAGAGGAAGTTGTTGCTGTTTTGTTTTTTAAATTGATGACATTTCTTTTTTGAAACAGGGGAGACGTATCCCCTCAAAAAGAAATCAAATATTTAAAAAAACAATGTTAATAATAAAAATTGAAGTATTAAAAACAATATTAGATTAATAATAATAAAAATAATATTAATTAATAATATTAATATTAATAATAATACAAATATTAAAAACAATACTATTAATAATAAAAATTACAATATTACAATACAAAAATTACAATATTTAAAACTATATTATTAGATTAAAAATATTTGAAACTACTATTAATAATAAAAATATTAAAAACAATACTATTCGCAATAACAATTTCATATTAAAAAGAATATTATTAAATTAATAGTCATTATAAAAATAATATAAAAAACAATACTACAAGGTATTTGTTGTGTGAAAAATGAATAAATAATGAGCCATGATGTCAGAAATGGAGAAAGAAGGAATAAAATGATGTTTCGGTTTAATTGCGAGTTGAAGAAATGAACCCAGACGCTGGTTTTGGTTTCCTGGAGGATGTGGGGAACGGAGTTCTTTTATTGTGAAGGCTAACGGGACGTTGTGTGTTTCAGCGGGCTGATCACCCCGGGGGGCTTCTCCTCGGTGCCGGCCGGCATGGAGACGCCGGAGCTGATCGAGCTGAGGAAGAAGAAGATCGAGGAGGCCATGGACGGGTGAGGGGGGGGCCACTGCTGGGGTTTCCAGATGTTTCAGCTTCCTCTTGTTGTTTGTTTAAAACAAAAATCCTCTGGAACTGAAGGATTGTTGTGGTTTGAGCTCAGGTTGGGATTAACTTGACTTGAGCTCCTCTAGTGGTCAGTTGGTGAACTGCGGGTAGAATATTGAGAATTTAATCACCTTTTTTATTGTTTTAACTTTTTTCTTTTCTTCTCCTTTTTTTCTTGTCTTTTCTTCTTTTTTCTCTGTTCTCCTTTTCTTCTTTAATTTTCTTATTTCTTCCTTTTTTTCTTTTCTTTCCGTTCTTTTTCCTCTTCTTCTTTTTTCTTTTCTTTCCTCTTTTACTTTTCTTTTTTCCCTTTTCCTTTTTCAAATTTTATCTTTTATCTTTTTTCTTCTCTTTTCTTCCCTTTACTCCTTTTTTCTTTTCTTTACTTATTTCCCTTTTCCTTTTTCAAGTTTTTCCTTTTTTCTTTTTCCTTTTTCCTTTTCTTTATTTTGTTCTTTTCTTTTCTTTTTTTCCCTTTTCCTTTTTCAAATTTTATCTTTGATCTTTTTTCTTTTCTTTTCTTCCCTTTACTCCTTTTTTCTTTTCTTTTCTTCTCTTTTTTCTTTTCTTCTTTTTTCTTTTCTTTACTTATTTCCTTTTTCTAATTTTTTCTTCTTTCTTTCTTTATTCTTTTTCATTTTTTCTTTTATTTTGTTCTTTCCTCTTTTCTTTTTCTCTTTTTCTTCTTTTTTCCCTTTTCCTTTTTCTGATTTGATCTTTTTTCTTTATTCTTTTCTCATTTTTTATTTTTTATTTTCTTTTTAAAATTCTAATTTAATCACCTGATGTCGTCAGAAACTCTGATATTGACCTTTAAATGATCCAGACTTTGATCAGAGGAAAATTTTATGAAGTTGAACTTGAATCTTTCCTGAATTTCAGTTTAAAAGTCTAGAAAAAGAAAAAAAAAAAACCCGACTCCTCAGCCAATCAAGGTAAAACTGGTCTCTTATTTTTGTTGTTGTTGTTGTTTTCTCTCTTGTTGACAGAAACGAGACGCCCCAGTTGTTCACCGTCCTCCCGGAGCGACGCACCGGCCCCGTCGGCGCCGCCATGATGGCGTCCACTCACATCTACGACATGTCCGGGGTAAGATGGCGGCTCGAGGGAGCCGGTCAGGACCGCCTCCTCACCTCTAACCCCGCCCCCTTTCTCTCCCCTCCCCCCCCCCAGTCCGCGGCGAGCCGCAAGGCGGGCGGCGGCCACGACTCTCAGGGCGTGGAGGTGGCGCTGGCGCCGGAGGAGCTGGAGCTGGACCCCATGGCCATGACGCAGAAGTACGAGGAGCACGTGAGGGAGCAGCAGGCGCAGGTGGAGAAGGAGGACTTCAGCGACATGGTGGCCGAGCACGCCGCCAAGCAGAAGGTACGCCGTCGTCGTGGCAACGGACGCGGAAGAGCCGCCGGGAGCGCAGGATCTTGAGAGACTTCGTCTCCGTGGAAACGGGGGAGGGGGCGAGGCGGCTTTTGTAAAAACGCTTCCCGTCCGTGGAAACTGAAGTTTTCTTTAAAAAGAATAAATACAAAAAATGCTTTGTCTCCATGGAAACGGGAGAGATGTAAGACGCGTCGTCTCCATGGAAACGCAACGTTCCTAAAATGATGCGTCTACGTGGAGACTGTACTTTTCTAAAAAAAAAAATGTAAAAAAAGCACCCCATCGCTGAGAAAATCTACCTTTTTGAAAATTCTCCGTGGAAGTGCAACTTTTCGAAAACTCTCCATGAAAATAAGAAAGGCACAACTTTTCCAAAACTCTCCGTGAAAATAAGAAAGGCGCAACTTTTCCAAAACTGTCCGTGAAAATAAGAAAGGCGCAACTTTTCGAAAACTCTCCGTGAAAATAGGAGAGGTGCAACTTTTTAAAAAATGCTCCGTCTCCACGGAAACGGGACAAATGTAACTTTTGTATGAGTCTCCATGGAAACTCAATGTTCCTGAAATGATGCGTCTCCGTGGAGACTGTACTTTTCTAAAAAAAACAAAAAAAAAAACAACACACCATCGCCGAGAAAATGTAACTTTTTGAAAATTCTCCATGGAAGCACAACTTTTCAAAAACTCTCCGTGAAAATAGGAGAGGTGCAACTTTTCGAAAATGCCCCGTCTCCATGGAAACGGGACACAAACAACTTTTATAGAGCACTCCGCCTCAGTGGAAACTTGAGTTTTTCCCCTGGAAGCGCAACTTTTCGTAAATGTGTCATCCCCATGGAAATGGGGGAAAACGCAACTTTTCAATAATGCTCCATTTCCGTGCAAATGGAATAGCAACTTTTCAAAATTGATCCGTCTCCATGCTAGTACAACTTTTCGAAAATGCAATTTTTAAAACAAAAAACAAAAAAAAACGCTCCCTCTCTGTGGAAACTAGAGAAACTCTACATATACCGTATTTTCTGCCCTATAAGGCGCACTGGGTTATAAGGCGCACCTACATTGATTGACATAATTTACAACTTCGTTCATATGTAAGGCGCACCGCCCTATAAGGCGCATGGAACAGACCTGTGGTCAGCAACATTTATAGCTCAAAGCCATTAGGTTACATTTTCCATTGCTTCTAACACCCAGAGAGGTACACATGCTTTATTTTAATAGTCCTACCTGCAGCCTATGCCAGTACCACACTACACACAAAACCTTCTTCACTACTGGTTGACAACTTACAACTACCGGTAATAATAATAATAATAATAAACTAAACTACATGAACTAAGCAACAAAAACACAACACAACACAATTATTACCGACACCACAAACCAAATAGAACCCCCAATAATTGCATTTAAAACACCACAAACAGCTGCAATGAATTATGGGAGTTTCTATCGGCTGCACTGAGGAGCTCAGTTTGAATTCGTCGCTGCAAGGCATGATGTCCCATCATGCCTTGCAGCGACAAATTCATGTTTTGTGTTGTTGGAGGTTATTGTGGGTCGTTGTTGGGCTTGTGTGTGTGTTGATTGTGTTTATGTGTTTTTGTTCCCCAGTTTAGGGAGTCATTATTTCATCTAGTTTATTTTGGTTTGTTAGAATGTTGGTGTTCAACCATGAGTGATGAAGGTGTTGTGTGGAGTCTCGTCCGCTCTGAAGATCCGGTTGGGAAGTTAGAGTTGTCAAAATAAAAGCTTCTAGTTGTTCAGCTGTCAAATAGCAGCCTGGAGTAGAACAATCGTCCATATATAAGGCGCACTGGCAGCTTTTAAGAAAATTTGAGGTATTTAGGTGCCTTATAGGGCGGAAAATACGGTACTACATAGTTTTCAATGTTTGTACCATTTCCGTGAAAATGGGTATTTTTTGAAACTTTCCTGAAAACGCAAAACGGAAGCGTTGTCATGGTAACTTGAAACAAATGTATCGGCGAACACAAATACCAGAACAGCCGTTATAAATCGATACAAAAGATTCTTTTCACTTTAAAAGCCCCACATGCGACGTAAAAGCTGAAATTATTCGTAAACTAAAGGAAGTTACAACTTTTTTTTTTTTTTTTAACATTAACCTTTTATTGTTTGTTTGTTTTTCTCTCTTGTTTACCAAAACAGCAAAAGAAGCGGAAGGCCCAGCCGCAGGACACGCGAGGCGGCGCCAAGAAATACAAAGAGTTCAAGTTTTAGAGCAGAAGATTCGTGTTTCGTATCGAACGTCATGTTGTTGTGCTCCTTTTTTAAAAACAAACAAACAAATGTTCTCGCGTCTCGTGTCGTCACATGAGAATCTACTTTTTAGGTCTGGGTTTTCTTTTCCCTGTTTTCTCTCCTGGTTTTTTTTTTGTTTTGTTTTTGTTTTTTGTAAATAAATGAAGTAATGCCTTGAAATGATTCTGCCACTCAAATGATTTTCAGCATTTTGTAGTTTGTGTTTTTTAAAAAGACAAACAATCCAATACGCTTCTATATCCATGTGCGTGGTGACAGGTTGCTACGGCAACGGCAACGAATTCAAACCTCGCGCCATGTGGCTCTTCAGCTCTTCTCCATGAAGTGTTCATATTCTTTCACAATAAAACTTTTTTTTTTCATTTTTGTTTTATTTGCATTTCTCATCTCGTCTCCAGGCGACAGAGTAGAAATACCAAAAAAAATACGACAATTAAAGCAAGTTAAAACTCAAACTACATGTAATATACACTAATAAACACTATTCATGTGTAAGTATGTACTTATATGTACGTTTATCTACACGTGTAATGTTCAGTGGATGGATTTGCTAAAAATACAACAAAATATTTCAAACTATTCAGGAAGAATAAACTCGAATTAAAATTGTTAGTATGGCTTTTTTTTTCAGGGAAAAATTATTATAAAAGAAAGCAAAGAAAATTGGAAGCTGGGAAAGAAAAATGATTTAAAAGATTAAAAAAGAATCAAAATGGGTGAAAAATTGTTTTTAATGATTTAATAGAAAAGCAAAGAAAAGTGTAAATTGTACAAAGAAAAAAAATGAAATTATTAAAGAAAAAGGCAAAATTGGGGGAAAAATGTTTTTATAGCTTAAGCGACACTGAATTACTTAAATGAACTTTATATATATATGTATATTAAAAAATGAGAATCAACATGTTTTCTGGCAATTAAAGCGAGTTAAAACTCAAACTGCATGTAATATACAAAGAAAATTGAAAGCTGGAAAAGATAAATTATTTAAAAGACTAAATTAAAAGGGGAAAAAAAGATTTTAAAAAAACAATCAAAATGGCAAAGAAAAATTTTAATTCTATAAAGGAAAAATTGAAAAAAAAAATTTAATTAAAGAAAAAAGGTGAAATTGGAGGAAAAAATGCTTTTATAGCTCAAATGTCTTAAATGAACTTAAGTACAACCTCGCTTTATATTTATGTATATTAAAAAATGAGATAATCAACATGTTTTGTGGCTCGTAAATTAATTTCACGTGGTGGAAAATCCTGAAAACGGCCTTTTTGGTCAGAAACGTTGCAGAACCAAATAAAAGGTGCGCTTCTCGCCGGTGCCGCTAGGGGGCGGCAGGCCGCTCTGGAAGCAGCAGAGTCACGTGACCGTCGGGAGGCACAGTGACCCAGATAAGAGCAGCAGCAGCAGCAGCTGACTCGGTCAGTGGTGCGCAGGCGGAATGTGTTCATCATGAACACATGAATCACTCGTCCACCTGGTGAGCCGGAGCAGCAGGGGGTCTGGAGGCCTGGAGGTCTGGAGGTCTGGAGGCCTGGAGGCCTGGAGGCCTGGAGGCCTGGAGGTCTGGGAAAAGCTGCTGGGTTCCTGGAACTCTGTGACTCGAGACGGATTAGAAATATTCTGATCATCCAAGTGTCTGATTTTCTCAATGTTCTTATTTGACTTTAGGTTTTGAAAATACAGCTTTTATTTGTGTAGATTCTATAGACTTTAGAATTTTATTTTTTTTCCAAACTGACCATGAGTGTTGACGTCCGTCTTCAAATCTGCCTGTTTTTTTCTCTTTGTGAGGCAGAACTTTGAACCACGACTCCACCAGGCAGCGCTGACTGGACACATTTCTTGTCTTCACAGCCTGGTGGAGTTTAGTTAAACCACATCTGAGCCTCAATGACTCCACTGGTTTTAGTTCCTTCTGCCAACGTCAAGAGAAAAATGTTCTGAGTGAATCAGAAACCGAATCAAGACCAAGATGAGAACATACCAAGACGTCAAGGGTCCAAGACGTTAAGGGTCCAAGACCAAGATGAGAACATACCAAGACGTTTAGGGTCCAAGACCAAGACGTCAAGGTTCCAAGACGTTAAGGGTCCAAGACCAAGATGAGAACATACCAAGACGTTTAGGGTCCAAGACGTTTAGGGTCTAAGACCAAGTCATTAAGGGTCCAAGACCATGATGTTTAGGGTCCAAGACCAAGATGTTTAGGGTCCAAGACCAAGACATTTAGGGTCCAAGACCAAGACGTTAAGGGTTCAAGACGTTAAGGGTCCAAGACCAATACGTTAAGGGTCCAAGCTCAAGACGTTTAGGGTCCAAGACCAAGACGTTAAGGGTCCAAGACCAAGACGTTAAGGGTCCAAGACCAAGACGTTAAGGGTCCAAGACCAAGATGTTTAGGGTCCAAAACGTTAAGGGTCCAAGACCAATACGTTAAGGGTCCAAGCTCAAGACGTTTAGGGTCCAAGACCAAGACGTTAAGGGTCCAAGACCAAGACGTTAAGGGTCCAAGACCAAGACGTTTAGGGTCCAAGCTCAAGACGTTTAGGGTCCAAGACCAAGATGTTAAGGGTCCAAGACCAAGACGTTTAGGGTCCAAGCTCAAGATGTTAAGGGTCCAAGACCAAGATGTTAAGGGTCCAAGACCAAGACGTTGAGGGTCCAAGACCAAGACGTTTAGGGTCCAAGACCAAGACGTTGAGGGACCGAGGCTTTCAGGAGCCGAGACTGAGTCAGGTCCAACCAGCCCATCCTAAAACCAAGACTTTAAAGGGTCAAGACCTTGAAGTGGTGGTCTTGGGACCAGACTCAGGTCCACTTGCTGGCATCATGTGTGTTTCGCCCTGATTAGCGTTATTTAGCTCTGAAGCTCTCACTTTATCCGAGTTCCTGGTTTATTTATCGTCTCCTTTAAACATCAAAGCCAGACGGAAGAGAAAAGTCCTTTCTTCTGCCGCGACGAGTCACAGTCTGTTAATTCACCGCTCGATTAAACCGGATCTGCCGGCTTGCATAAGAAAAGGGTCTGGACTTAATTGACGTCTGGGCAGTGTCACTTGATGACTCGGCAGATTTGGGGCGCCGTGTAAACGGCAACCCGGGATTATCCCGTGACCAGGTTTTAATCTGCTCGGTTCTAATCTCTCCGAGCGGCGAGCGGCGGTGTGAGGAGCCTGTTAAAAAGAGCGGGGGGGGGGGGAGGGGTTACCACGAGGTTAAGTCGTTTAGCTAGCTAACTGGACACCGAGCACACGACGGAACTTGTTGAAATCTTTGACTTTATGTCGTTACGAATCTAGTAGCAAGGAAGATGGAGGAAGTACTTTCCTCTCGTGGCGCCATGTGCCAGAGCAGAGCTGCCTGATTGTGGGAGGAGTCAAAAGGGGGAGGAGCCTACCTTGATTGTGATTGGCTAAAACCCCCGATGACACTATATAGGGTTTGATTTCTGATTGGCTGGTTGGAGCAACACACTTTTTAAAAGAGAGAGAGAGAGGACACACTTTCTTCACTTCTGGGGACGACTAGTACTGCTGGGAAAACTTTTAGAAAGTACATTTTCCATCACATGAACCCTTCAAAACGTCACATTTGCGGAAAACGATGACGTCACCGGGGGGCGGGGTGTGGAGGGGGTGTGTGTTGGGGGGGGGGGAGGGGGGGGGTGTCTGAAGTGTCTTTGAAACGAAAGTACTGCTGAAATCCCAGACTGGAACCGGTTTCACACCTTCAAATATTCGCTGCATTGTAACGGCTGGAAGGAGGTGTGTGTGTGTGTGTGTGTGTGTGTGTGTGTGTGTGTGTGTGTGTGTGTGTGTGTGTGTGTGCGTGACTAATGGGAATCATTTCAGCAAACACCTGAGGCTCTGGGCAGACTGCAACGCGGGCCCAAAATAGAACAATACACAC
>NC_137672.1:18684259-18690841 GCF_963422515.1 Blennius ocellaris | reverse complement strand
CACCGTCATCCAACATCGTCATCCAACATCATCATCATCGTCCAACATCATCATCCAACATGAATGACCAACAGACCAATGAAATGTCCTAAATGTCCAACGGACCAGTGAAATGTCCTAAATGTCCAACGGACCAGTGAAATGTCCTAAATGTCCAACGGACCAATGAAATGTCCTAAATGTCCAACGGACCAGTGAAATGTCCTAAATGTCCACGGACCAGTGAAATGTCCTAAATGTCCAACAAACCAGTGAAATCAGTAAACACTTCTTGGCGTCGTCTGTCTGAAGCGTCTCGCCCGGCGTCCCGCCGTGTGTCTCCACAGACGCTGGCCTTTCCAGAATATCACAGGTCAACCGTCCCACTGACTTTATCGAACCCTTCCTCCCCCGCGACCTTTCATCCCCCCGGCCGTTGAGCAAACAGACAAAACAAGCGGCTGCTGGGAAAACGCCAGGCGGCGTCTGCATGAAACGCCGAGGAAGTCGTACCTCCGTGGCTTCAGTCGCCACGGCGACGATCAACACTCGTCCTGACGCTTTTAACTCCACATTATTATGAACACTTGCTCTTCTGCGCCCCCTTAAGGAAAGGTGGGATTACTTAGAGTAATGATAAAAATTTGATTGGAAATTTAAGTATTACTCCAAGTAATTATAAAATTTTGATTGAAATTGAAGGATTACTCCAAGTAATCATAAAATTTTTATTGAAATTTAAGGATTACTCCAAGTAATCATAAAAGTTTGATTGGAAATTGAAGTATTACTCCGAGTAATCATAAAATTTTGATTGGAAATTGAAGGATTACTCAAAGCACAGAAAAGCCGTTTGCTTTGTGATTGACGTTTGACCGATGTACTTTTTCTGGGTACTCTTTCGTAGCTCAAAGTTCTTCAGGTCAGTCCTTTTTAATATTCGTTCAGGAATAAAATTGACGTAATAATAATAATGGCAAGTAGTAGTAAAAGAGGGTTCAATCGTGGCTTTTCGGAGTCGTAGAAGGAGAAATGTTGGATAGGAGGAAGAAGAGAAGGCTCCAGAGATGGAGGAGGGTGGGAGGGTGGGTGTAGCAGCAGAGGAGGCAGGTGACCCTCCACCCCCTGAAGGAAGCGGCCAAGAAACAAAGCAGGCTTTTCAAACGTCAGGCTGCAGAGGCTCATTGATTACGACACACCGATAGAAGTTCTTTTTCAGGTTTTCACATTAGTCAGCCTGCAGTTGCACATTTAAAGAGTATATATATATTTGTTCTACCTGCTTCGTCTCTGTGAAAACGAGGATGGAACTGATGGAACTCCCGCTGCCCTCCTGAGCGGCACTTTAATTCCTTTATTGGACATTTTCGCAGCCGTTTGACGACGCGAGTAAAGTTTTTTTTTTATTATTATTTTATATGAAGTTGTGCAGTGAGTTTCCTTGCGTGACGTCTTATTGAATCGGGCGGCGGCGTATTTCACGTGCGATTAGCTGGAGGGCCATAACCTACGGCTATAACGTCCCGTGACGAAGGTCCCGATCGGGCCATAAACATCTACTGTCTTGTAAGTGTGATTGATCAGGCCGTGGGAGGGGGGGGGGAGGGGGGGGTGGGGGGGGGGACACATGATGTCGCTCTGATATGTGCCAGGGGGAGTCCCAGGAGTCCGAAGCATGAAATCCAAAGAAAAATTATGCAGTTCAATAAATCTAACAAAGCAAGATGAAAGGTGGCGGTGGAAGGAGGAAGCAGGTGTGACTTTCATCTTCACTTTCATCTTCTCTCGTCTGGAGAGTTCATCATGTCCCGTCTGTTCTGTTTGGACCACCTGACCTTTTTTTTTTTTTTTTTTTTTTAACTCACCCCTCTAGAAAGATACTGGTTTTATTTTTATGTGTCAAAACACTGAACAATCCTTCTCACTTCTGTCATGATGAGAAATACAAATATTTCCATGGGTGTTCACATCTTTCTGCATCACGGTGCTCTTTCTCTTTCTCTTTCTCTTTCTCTTTCTCTTTCTCTTTCTCTTTCCCCAAATTCACTAAAACTGTGACTTGTTTTTTGGGGGTTGGGGTGATGAATCTTGAATTTTTTCCTTAATTAAGAGTACTTTTTTTTTTAAAGAAAACTTTTTTAATCTGTTTTGAATTTTTTTTTGCTTTCTTGCTCTTGTCATTCTAAATCAATGATATCAATGTCATTAAATTTAAAATGTCAAGTTCTGCAGAAGATGCTGATTGAGCCTAGAAAGAACAAACATTTGGAATCAAACCAGGTTGTTTTTATTTGTGCTGTGAGGTGACACAACAAACCACTTTCATACAGGGACGTCAATTAAAATAAATTAAAAGTCAATGTTTGAGGCTGATTTTCGGTCTGAATTTCAAACGCGTATAAACAAATAAAAATGTATTTGTAGATACAAAAGAAAGAAAAACTTACAAATAAAAATAAACAAAGCGAATACATAACAAAACACCACATGTTTGAAAAAGGAGATGAAAGAAGAACAAAACTTTTTTTTTATTTTATAGGAAATTTTCCCTCCCTTATTACCAATTATTTAGTTTGTACACAGATATCTTTATAATTAAATACTACAGCTATATAAATATATACCATATATACACCTTATAAATATCTATATAAACATAATTTATATGGATATTTTGTTTAAAAACAAAAATAAACTACATGCATATCCTAATAAATATATATATATATATATATACAGTTTTATATATATATTTTTACATGAAATGACTAAATCAACCAGGTTTTTCTCCTCATCTATACAATAATATAGAATTATAATAATATAATAATAATAGAATTCACTTGTCGCTCTGCCTCTTCCACCGTCTTCTGAATAATGATCTGGGAGCAGTTTTCCTCTTTCTTTCTCTCTTTCTTTCATCCCCTGTTCTTTTAGATTCATCCTGCTTGCAGGGAAAAGCCTCGTCTCCCGTCTTCCTCTCTTCTTTCTGTCTTTGTGATGTCAGACGGCCTCCGTCATCTCCACATCTCTTTTCTCTCCGCTGGCGTCTCCCTCGTTTTTCCTCCCTCCATCCTCCCCCTCCTCCCCCTCCTCTCCCTCTGTCGTTTCCTCCTCTCTCTATTCGCTGACGTCTAACTATTCTTCTTTCCTCCAACTCTCTTTCTTTCTTTGATCTTTTGTCAGCCTCGTCTTTCATCCTCCATGTCATTCTTTGACATTATATTCTTGCTTTTTGTTGTTTTTCGCTACCTTTCGTCTCTTTGAAGTTGTTTTCAGGAACAGACCCGTGAGCCCACATGAAGGGTTAATCCTCTCTCGGTGGTGTTTTGTGCTGCAGACTCTTCAACCTGACGCTGAAGAAGCTGATCATGCTGAAGGAGCTGGACAAGGACCTGACCTCCGTGGTCATCGCCGTCAAACTGCAGGTCTGACCATCGCTTTCAACTTCCTTTGTGGCCGGTCCCGTACAAAACCCACATTTGATTGTAAATTCAGGGAGTTTTGATCTTGTGTAGAGCTGTATTTGTTGTTGTTGTTGTTTTATAGCTGGATGTATACGTTTTTCAAAATGGCTGCCGAGGTGGAACTTGGTGGAACGTGTTCATTGTTTTATTGTTTTACTAGTTGTCTTGATGAATTAATTGTTTTGCCTCTGCTGGGTTGTTCTTGGTATCTTTACTCTTCCTCCTCCTCTTCCTCTTCTTCCTCCTCTTCCTCTTCCCCTCCTCTTCCTCCTCCTCCTCCTCCTCCTCTTCCTCCTCCTCGTCGTCTTCTTCCTCTACTTCCTCTTCCTCCTCCTCCTCTTCCTCCTCCTCTTCATCTTCTTCCTCTACTTCCTCTTCCTCCTCCTCCTCCTCCTCCTCTTCCTCTCCCTCCTCCTCCTCCTCCTCCTCCTCCTCCTCCTCCTCCTCCTCCTCCTCCTCTTCGTCTTCTTCCTCTACTTCCTCTACTTCCTCTACCTCCTCTTCCTCCTCCTCTTCCTCTCCCCTCCTCCTCCTCTTCCTCCTCCTCCTCCTCTTCCTCCTCTTCCTCCTCTTCCTCTTCCTCTTCCTCCTCCTCCTCCTCCTCCTCCTCAGGGCTCCAAGCGGATCCTGCGCTCTAACGAGATCCTCCTGTCCTCAGCTGGACTGACGGAGACGGACCTTCAGCTCAGCTTCTCCCTGCAGGTTCGTCTTTCCTCTTAGTTCATCAAACCGTAGAAACACGAATCTCGTTAAGATCAATTAATTAAGAGTCGGATTAAGACTTTGCTCCCGAGGTCGTGGAGTTTCTCCCAGAGCAAGGCGGGCGGGAACCGTACGCGTCGTACATCCGACGCCTTCCTGCGGCGGCGCCGAGAGAGGCGGCCCATTAAAACCGAGCTCGTCCACATTGTCCCTCCCCCCACCGCCGTCCCGCCTCCTTTCCATTTATAGAGCGGCCGGGGAGTCTTGATGACGGGGTCACGGCGCCGCGCCGGTGTGGATTAGCGGGGCGGCGCCTGGGGGACGCCGGCGCCCGCGCCGCGACGGGGCCATTTTAAAATGAATCCAATTATCAAGACGTTGGGGGACGAATGTCACTGCTGGACTGGTCTGAACCCACGTGTGGTTAGAGAGGTGAGGGAAGGAGGTGAGGGAAGGAGGTGAGGGAAGGAGGTGAGGGAAGGAGGTGAGGGAAGGAGGTGAGGAAGGAGGTGAGGAAAGGATGTGAGGAAGGAGGTGAGGAAAGGATGTGAGGAAGGAGGTGAGGAAAGAGGCAAGAAAGGAGGTAAGGAAGGAGGTGAGGAAAGGAGGTGAGGAAGGAGGTGAGGAAGGAAGTGAGGAAAGGATGTGAGGAAGGAGGTGAGGAAAGGAGGTGAGGAAGGAAGTGAGGGAAATGAGGTGAGGAAGGAAGTGAGGAAAGGAGGTGAGGGAAGGAGGTGAGGGAAGGAGGTGAGGGAAGGAGGTGAGGAAGGAGGTGAGGAAAGGATGTGAGGAAGGAGGTGAGGAAAGGATGTGAGGAAGGAGGTGAGGAAAGAGGCAAGAAAGGAGGTAAGGAAGGAGGTGAGGAAAGGAGGTGAGGAAGGAGGTGAGGAAGGAAGTGAGGAAAGGATGTGAGGAAGGAGGTGAGGAAAGGAGGTGAGGAAGGAAGTGAGGAAAGGAGGTGAGGAAGGAAGTGAGGAAAGGAGGTGAGGGAAGGAGGTGAGGGAAGGAGGTGAGGGAAGGAGGTGAGGAAGGAGGTGAGGAAAGGAGGTGAGGAAGGAAGTGAGGAAAGGATGTGAGGAAGGAGGTGAGGAAAGGAGGTGAGGAAGGAAGTGAGGAAAGGAGGTAAGGAAAGGATGTGAGGAAGGATGTAAGGAAAGGAGGTGAGGGAAGGAGGTGAGGGAAGGAGGTGAGGAAAGAGGCGAGGAAGGAGGTGAGGAAAGGAGGTGAGGGAAGGAGGTGAGGGAAGGAGGTGAGGAAGGAGGTGAGGAAAGAGGCAAGAAAGGAGGTAAGGAAGGAGGTGAGGAAGGAGGTGAGGAAAGGAGGTGAGGAAGGAAGTGAGGAAGGAAGTGAGGAAAGGAGGTGAGGAAGGAAGTGAGGAAAGGATGTAAGGAAAGGAGGTCAGGAAGGATGTAAGGAAAGGAGGTCAGGAAGGAGGTGAGGAAAGGAAGTGAGGAAAGGAAGTGAGGAAGGGATGTGAGGAAGGATGTAAGGAAAGGAGGTGAGGAAAAGAGGTCAGGAAGGAGGTGAGGAAAGGAAGTGAGGAAAGGATGTGAGGAAGGATGTAAGGAAAGGAGGTGAGGAAAGGAGGTCAGGAAGGAGGTGAGGAAAGGAAGTGAGAAAGGAAGTCAGGAAGGAGGTGAGGAAAGGAAGTGAGGAAGGAGGTGAGGAAAGGAAGTGAGGAAGGAGGTAAGGAAAGGAGGTGAGGAAGGAAGTGAGGAAAGGAGGCAAGGAAAGGAGGTGAGGAAGGAGGATTGTGAACTTTCCTACCTCGTCTGTAACTTGTTCACATCTGTGTGTGTGTGTGTGTGTGTGTGTGTGTGTGTGTGTGTGTGTGTGTGTGTGTGTGTGTGTGTGTGTGTGTGTGTGTGTGTGTGTGTGTGTGTGTGTGTGTGTGTGTGTGTGTGTGTGTGTGTGTGTGTGTGTGTGTGTGTGTGTGTGTGTGTGTGTGCAGTACCCACACTTCCTGAAGAGAGACGCCAACAAGCTCCAGATCATGCTACAGAGAAGGAAACGCTACAAGAACCGGACCATCCTGGGCTACAAGACTCTGGCTCTGGGCCTCATCAACATGGCCGAGGTACACCCCCCCCCCCCCGTGTGGCTCCGCCCCCCACCCCCGTGTGGCTCCGCCCCCTTACAGGCGGAAGTAAATCCACTGGGATGCAGAAAACATGTTAAGGTCACTTCGTTGCCCAAAGCTTTTTAAAAAGGGAGTTACTGCTGTTCTAGTGGCTTGAAAGGATGAGTGGGAGGAAGATGCTCTATGGCCGGCGGGCGATTCTAGTTTCTACTGACTTTAACTCCACTTCTGTATAAATCTTTATGTATATTTTAATTTTATATTAATTGCTGAGCGTTTCACCTTTAACTCTCTGTTTAAATCGAACGTGGGATCTTTGATCTTTGAACTTTGAACTTTTGAACATTTCTTTCT